>NC_133528.1:98666957-98814457 GCF_048544455.1 Silene latifolia
TTCGTTTTTGGTTTTATAGTTGAGGATGGCTTGGTACCAAGGTTCGGCATGGTTTTCCTTGTCGTTGTTGATGGCGCAGATATGAGCTGGCTCGCTCCTTCTCTCGACACATAGGGGCATTGATGTCATGTCGTCAGGTAAGTTGACGAGCTCGACAAGTTTCGCTAGGGCATCAGCAAATTGATTTTCCTCTCGTGGCATGTGGAAGTAGTCGACTTGGTCGAAGAATTCGGCCTCTTGATTGATTTTTGCTTGGTAGGGTGCTAATCTGTCGCTTCGAATTTTCCATGATCCGGACACCTGATTGATGATTAGCGAAGAAATGTCGTGGACCTTCAGTCTCTTGATGCCAAGTGTTATGGCTTCTTGTAAGCCGATGAGGCATGCTTCGTATTCCGCGGCTTTGTTGGTGACAGGGAAATCCAGTTTGACTGAGATCGAAACATGTTCTCCTTCTGGTGATATTAGAAGGACTCCTACCCCGAAGCCTCTTAGGTTTGAAGCATCATCGAAGTATAGGTCGCACGCGTTGGTCGTTAGATCCTCGTTGACGGGGTTTCCTGCTAGGAAATCGGCGACTGCCCTTCCTTTGATAACTTTGAGGGCTACGAATTTGAGATTGAATTTGGATAGCATGATTGTCCATCTAGAGAGCTTTCCGTTTAGTATGGGTTTTTCGAAGATATACTTGACAGGGTCCATCTTGGAGTAGATGTGAACCGTGTAGCTGAGCATGTTGTGCCGCAGCTTCTTTGTTGACCATACTAGGCCAAGGCATGTCTTTTCCAATTGGATGTTCCTTGTCTCGTACTCGATGAAGTTTTTGCTGATGTAGTAGATAGCTCGTTCTTCGCCGTCGACTGTTTGTGCTAGCATTGCTCCCATGGTTGTGTCGGTGACAGTCAAGTATAGGGATAAGGGAATTCCTTGTTGAGGTGGTATAAGGACATGAGGTTTCGATAGGATTTCCTTTATCCTGTTGAAGGCCTTTTCACAGTCGTCGTCCCAATCGGAGTGATCGGAGGCGCGAAGCTTCTTGAAGATCGGTTCACAAATCATAGTGAGTTTGGTTATGAAGCGGCTGATGTATTGAACATGGCCGAGAAATCCACGAATCTCCTTCTCATTCTTAGGCCGAGGCATTTGTTGAAGGGCTTCGATTTTTGTAGGATCAATCTCAATGCCTCTCTTGCTGACAACGTGTCCCAGGAGTTTTCCGGAGGTGACCCCGAATGTGCATTTATGAGGATTCAGTTTCATGTTGTATTTCCGAAGGCGAGCGAAGAATTTTAGGAGGGCGTTGATGTGGCCGTCCTGCTCTTTTGATTTGTCGATCATGTCATCGACATATACTTCCATGTCCTTGTGCATCATATCATGTAGGAGAGTGGTAGCGGTTCTTTGATAGGTTGCTCTGGCGTTGATTAGACCGAAAGGCATGACAGTGTAGCAGTATGTACCCCACTGTGTAGTGAATGTAGTTTTGTTCATGTCTTCCTCAGACACTTTGATCTGGTTGTACCCAGCATACCCATCCATGAATGATAGGAGAACGTGCCCGGTGGAATTGTCCACCAGGATGTCAACATGTGGCAGAAGAAAGTCATCTTTCGGACTTCCTTTGTTCATATCCCTAAAGTCGACGCAAACCCGGATTCTCCAGTCTTTCTTGGGTACAGGAACTATGTTGGCCACCCAGTCAGAGTATTCAGATACTTTGATGAACCCGGCTTTGAACTGCTTGTCCACCTCTTCCTTGATTTTCAGGGCCCATTCAAGGCGCATCCGGCACAATTTTGGCTTCACAGGTTTAGCTTCAGGTTTAATGGGTATCCTGTGCTCTGCAATCTCCTTGTCGATCCCAGGCATGTCTTTGTAGGACCAAGCGAATACGTCCTTGTATTCGTGTAGGAGGTCGATGAACTGCTGTCTTTTCGAGGGGTCAAGGGTGGTCCATATCCTAAGTTCTTGAGGTGTATTGTCGGTCCCTACATTAATAGGTTCGGCCTCCTTAATGGTGGGGGTCCTATTTTCTCGTTTGTCAAGTTCTTTGTCTAGGTGAGGTGGGTAGTCACCCAAGTCAAATTCCTCATATTTGTTCAGAATTGCATTGCAATTTAATTGAGAGGAGTCATAAGCAAACTTTGCGTTCATTAAGTCGACTTGAGCAAAAATCTCGGATAGGATAGACATCTCATGGCCAGTTAGAGGCGACAGATCAGAGGAGGTGACCCCTGGAACAAGCACCAGGTTGTCACCTTCCACGGGAGTGGGGATAAACTTAGTTGACTCGGCTTGTGAAGCAGCCACAAATTTGTTCAAAAATAGTGGAAAAGGGACTTTGACTAGGACATCAGGAGTGCTAGGAACTAAGATGGACTCCGACTCTGACTCTGACTCTGACTCTTCTTAATTTCCCCCTTTGAACATAGGGCCTTCTCCAGTTGAAATCTTGAGAATGCGGCCTTACCGATCGGTCCACTTGATAGTTTTCCTCCAGCCTTATTTAGTTTTCTCTGGGTAAGTGTCAGAGATTATGGCGGTGGGATTGAACTGGTTGTCTTTCAGAGCAATGTTTATGATGTCCTCATAGCCGAGGTGCCTGATGTTGTCCTCTCCGAAGAGGAGACTGACGGCTTGTCCGTCGAGGCATAGGGTTGACTCGGATTTGGTAGATGTAGCCTTGGTGTTGTCGGGGATAAATTAGCAGTCTTGAAAGACTTGTACACCCGGGCACTTGACCTTGGCTACGGAATTATAGATTGGCTCAGGAAAGCCGTGGTAGGGCTCGGATTCTCCCTCGGGGACGAAGTATCCATTGAGAGTCAAATGATAGGGACAGAGGATGACTCCATTCTTTTTGCGCTTCTGTATTAGGAGGTTCATCTCCTGGATGTCTTCATCGGTAGGATTATAGCTCAGCCCGAAGGGGATGTTGGGGACCTTAGCTTGTTTCAAGGGAGACAAGGCGTTCTTCAGTGGATTGAGGGGTAGACCCGGGAAATAACCCTGGCGCATCAGAATGCGGTTGACTGTGATGTTGGAGAACGGGTCACAATCAAAGGATGCGGGTTCATCAGTTAAGGCATTCACAACTTGGAATCGCCACATTTCGCTGTCGTCCTCCTCAATGGCTTGGGAGGCCATTCCCTTTTTCATGATAACCTTGATCTGGGAAGCGGGAATTGTGATTGTCTTTCCGTTGAAAGGGACCCTGATTTTCGATGAAGGGCTGAGGTAACGGCCTTGACGGCGTGAATCCAGGGGAGCCCTAGAAGCATGTTGAAGGTGGCGTCGATGTCGACCACCTGAAAACTAGCTTGCCTTTCCAAGGGTCCAGTTGCAATGGTCAAGGTGATAAGTCCCGCGACCTTTCGACAAGTGTCGTCGTAGGCACGTACTCCTCGATTGGTTGGGACCAAATCGGCTTCTTTGATACCCAGTTTATGAGCCGTCTTGAGGGGAATGACATTAACCGCAGATCCGTCATCCACTAGAACCACAGGCATATTCTTTTTGAGGCATTGCACGGTGATGTATAGGGCCATGTTATGGTTGGCTCTGAATGGAGGGATGTCTTCGTTAGAGAAGATGACTGGTTTGTTCAGGATGGGGACATCCCTTGTCAGGTGAGCCACTACTTCTTCAGGAGAGAAGGAAGAGGGAACCGTCAGTTTTCCCAAGGCTTCTAGCAAAGCTTGCCGATCTTCGAAAGATGTTAGCAATCATTTGCCAAATTTAAATCTCGGCTTTCGCTTTTTGCAGTTGTTTGAGGATCGAGTTTTCGAGAACCTTAGGTTCGGCGTCCGCGTCCGGGACAACCTGGTCATTCGTTGTTGGAACGATCGTTAAATTGTTCGGGTTTTAATAGGGGCGTTCGGTTCGGGTATGATGACCGATCTCTTTTGCTTGTTTCCCCTTTCCCGTAACCACAGAGACATCCTCCACGTCGTCTCTCCAGTTACCATTGACTTCGGGATCTCAAGGGTAGCTTGGAGGGTATTCCTCGGTGGATAGATTTTGTGAGGGTAGTTTTTGTGAGGGTAATTCTTATGAGGGTAATTTTTGTGGGGTTGATTATGGTGGGGTTGATTATTGTGGGGTTGATGCCAGAATGGTTGCGGGAGCAATCCTTCCTGATGAGGGTAGTTCCGGGTGCTTGGAGGACCCTCCCTCGGATGCGGTGTTTGTTGGAATATGTGTCCTCCGACAATAATGCGAACACAACTGTTGATCATGATGATCACATGTTTAAATCTCATTTTAAGAATACATGTGGGATGTAATATTTTACAGTCAACTGGTCCACACTTATCGGTAATGATTGGCTGACTAGAGTTTGATATTACTTTCGTGCGATGGTGGTGATCAGTTGATCCCCTTAGGTCATACCTAAAGGGTAACCCTCTTAATTGATTATTTAATTGATCGTATGCTGATACGGGTTAATTAAATTGCTTAAAAATTTTGGGGAAAGTTAAGTATATATATATATCTGCAAAAATGGGGTAATTACATTATATCATATCTTCTACTCTATAAGTATCACTAAAGAGACTGGAACCAAGTTCTATCTTTAGATAACAACATCGATACATTCACTTTTAGGAACCTAGCCTTAACATCACTAAGTATCTTGCGCACAAGATGCTCAGGTCTTCTAATGCAGGCTTCCATTCGATTTTGTGATTATTATTGACGTATCTTATTGTAATTCGATTAAATAAGATACGGTCTAAGTGATCAAATTGTCTTATTACTTAGATAGAATTATTGTTTACGAAAAAATTAAAACTGGATGAATAATTTATTATAAATACAAGATGTTGTGATTTATAATTGGTAACCGTTTTGGTACAAGTAATTATGAATTACTAAGTCGATTTTATACATGACGTATTTTTATTAATACGTTGATTTTTAATATGTTAAAAATACATTACAACTACACATGACTACTGACATGTGACAATTGACAAATGACAAAATATAAAATGGACCTCACATTTTATAAGTGCCGAAAAATGGAGGGAGTATATGTTTAAATTGTGTTAAATAAATAAGTGGAATGCAAAATGATTACACTACTTCTAGTTATGCATGCCTATTTGCTTTTGTTAAGAGCATCTTGGCCATGCATTGGCTTCTTTTTCTTCCTCCACTCGGTTTCCACCTAGAAAAATAAGAGTTTTTTCTTCCATAATTATTCTACTTTACACTACATATTTTTCTAGTGTAACATGATTCCATTCTCTAAGATATTCCTAGAACTTAGAGATAGAAAATACTCCATCATTTTTCCCTCCTCTTGGCCGAAAAACAAGAGAGCAAAAACAATATTTTGGGTCAATTTTTAGTAAGATTAATATTGTTCTAGATCAAATAATATTAGTCTTTTAAGAGGTTATCTTGGGTATTCATCTTTGGGAGGGGTTCTAAGCTTGAATCTTTGTTCATCCATATAAGGAAAGCTCAAGAACAAGTAAGAAGGAGATCTTACTTATGCCCTTTGATCCGAAATTTTATAGTAAGGAAACCGATTTCTTCTCTATTCTTATTCATGTTTGCATGCATAAGATCTAAATTTAATTTTATGACTAAATTAATTGTAACATATATGAATATGTTAAATAATGAGATAATAGATGACTAACAAGCGGTATCATGAGCCTTAGGTTGTTTGCATGCAAATCGGTTATTGTTTTTCCGAGTTATACGATTAACAAACAAAACTTATAAATTTGTGTTTATTATGAAATATCACGAAATTTATTATGCTTGTTAAAGTTTATGGTCCTAAAATATTTTTAGGATATTTTGGTTTATTTATGGATTTTTATTGTTCATTTTATATAATAATGGCATTAAAATATGATTGATGACCTGTAAAGTTTCATAATAAAATGAGTTGATATGCTCGAAATATGGATTTTTCAAGTTAAAATCGCATTTAAATGCTAAAATAGGTTGATATGAGTTATATTTCGAATCTGGTCATAGAAATTTAGTATGTTGTCACATGCAATTTTACAAGATGTGTGTAAAATAATTGGCTATAATGAAGTCTTTATGCATGATTTATGAATTTTTGATGAAAAATCACATAAATAGTGACTTTAATTAGTAAAAATTGCTAAAACATACTTCATGACTAAGGAAAAACGTCACATGTTGCATTTTATCACATATTTCAGATCTAAAATTGAAAAGTTCATAAAAATAATTTTTCTCATATTTTTATGGTTATAATTGATAAACCCGATAAACCGCAACTTTGTTTTTCCTCGATAAATTTTTGAAATTTTTAACCTATGTTTTTGAACATTATGAGTGTCATGGTATTTTTCCAGAATGTTCATGAGTTTAAAATTTCAAATTTTGAATTTATTTGAAATTTTTATGATTTAATTTGAAGTTTATGACATTATTTTGTATTTTAAGCCCAATTATGAACAATAGTAAGAAATATAAATTAATTATTGTCAATATGTTAGTGGAGACTAATTTTGAGTCCTAAGTTTGTTAGGGTAATTAACTTGTACATAAATATGAACTTATGTAATTATTGTGTTTTTAAAAGGTAAAATCACGCAAATCCGTAAAAACCGATTAATATACGATGTTGACTCCTTAAAGGCGATTTAGCATAAAATTTGGCATGTTCATACATATTATAATGCTGCATTTTATTTATGATTGTTATATTTTAATTTTATGTAATTTTTTGAATTATGTAATTTTACTTAGTATGGCGTTAGTTTTAATTGGTATTACCCGAAATGTATGGGAATATCAATTCGGTTGTAATTTACTGTGATCTCGTATCACCGTTTTGTAATTTAATAGATTTATTTTATTTTAATTACAAATGTATAATAGGAAATTATGTAATTCATTATGTAATTTATTTATTCCGGAGTTCCTTGAAGACGGTGCCACTCGAGAAGGCAATCCACTAAAGAAAGTGTTGCCTTGAAATGCGTGCCAAGACCGAAGTTCAAGGGACCAAAGGAGTTGGTTTCCGAATTTGTAAAATAGTTTATTAGATTTACTATTTTAGAAAGGCCATACTAGGATTTTATTTTTATGCTTTGCATTTTATTTATATGTTGCATGCATCGCTAAATCGCCATAAGTAAAACATGCATTATCTTTTTAATCAAGTTTATCGACCGTGTCAATTACAATTATCGTAGTTCACCGCTTTAGTTCACTTAAAACGTGATAGATAATAAATTGATATGACCTCTCGCTAAAATAAACAATTGAGACTTAGCCTTACCAAAAATTAGAAACCATGAAAACCTATTTCGTGAGGGAGTGCACTCGGCTTTACCGGGGTACAAACCTTGCTACGTAGAGGAAGTGGGTGATAAATGTCTACCCACCGAATTTATAAAGATGAGGGTTGTATTCGGCTTTACCGATGCCCAAGTTGATGTAAATTTGGATCATGGACACATTTATTCGAAATTTGGGTTGAACTCAACGAAAGTATTCTCGACGGTTGCCGGATGTGTTTCGGGCTAAAGATGAATATTAATGTAAATTTATCGACCAAGAGTTCTAAAAGTAGAATCGATTAAAGAGTTAATCCACCGAGTTATATTGATAAGGGTTGTATTCGGCTTTACCGATGCCTAAGTTAATATGAATTTGGGTCTTCGAATCATTTATCATAGTTGGGTAGAGGTCACTATGTAAATGTTTCACTTATTATTTACAAGTATTAATAAAACGATAAATGTTAAGTTTTCCACTATTCCGTTATCATATTGTTCTATTTCTTTACCATAATTCATATACGATATCATTTCGTTTTTAGTTCAAATCTCCATTAAAACATCGTAACTAAAGACAAAATTTGAATTTTTCTTCTAAAAACCTCGTATGATCCATTGTAAAGATCTCTTGTGAAGAGTATAGATAAAAGTTATTTCTGATCAAAAGGGTTTTTGATTCTTGACTAACATATCTACTTACAATGAATTGTTTTTCATATGCTTAATTGATATAAGTACTTTGAAAACGTTACATCATTTTGGTAACTAGATTTGTTTGAAATCAAAATTGACCAAAATACCGCAACCACTTCAATGAATGTTTTAAGAATAAACAAAAGAATGAAGAGTAGTCTTCATGAATTTCAATTTTGCTTCTCTTAGCAAAGACACATTGAAATGAGTAGGAGCATTTTCTTAAACCGTTAAGAAAAGGATAAGGTTTTAAAGAAGTAAAATTAGAATGGAATTGATACAAGATAATGTTAAAAGTAAAGTTATTGAGAATAACGATACTAAATCTATCAATCCCGACCGATAAAGTTTCCATTGTCTTAATTGTTGGACGCTAGAAAGGAAACTACCCCAAATTATTGAAGAATCAACTAGTTAGTTGTGGGACATCTAATGGGACCTTCTTCTTTAAATGTTTATTTGATTGATATAAATTTTGCTAGTACTACTTCGTCAATATTTGAAACCGGTGGATGTTTTCATCATTGTATTTAATACATAAGATGATTAGAATATGACGACTAGCAAGGATGATGTTGAGAGATAGAGTCATTGTGTACTCAATCTAGTTTTTGGGTTTAGAGTTGTACTTAATTGTGACTATTAAGTGCATAAACTCTAAATAAGAATATAAACTTGTTAAGATACAAAAGAGGTTTCACTTTTGTGACCCTATACAACATGATTTGATGTATGACTAGCCCATTATCAAGGTGATTATATTCTAAACCAAACTAGAATGATATATCATGTAGATGATGCAAGACTCAAATTGGTAACCCAAGATTGAACCTTAGATTCTAGAATGATGAACGCAACGAGTTATCGAGTACTCTTGAAACCATTAGATCTTATGGTATATGCAGATCTTGTATTCAAAGCAAGATGTCTCGTGCCTTTTGGTTGAAAAGAAGGTCGAAGTTGTAAATCATTGATCAAAATAGGTTGATCATTTTCTTTTACCAACGATTTAAGTTGACGCTAATGTGATCACTTAATAAGGTAAATAGAGAAATCTTTGAAGAAGTTCAAAGAGTTCAAAGAATCATGATTTAGTCGTGATGGGATTATCAATATGAGGACTTTGATATAAGCCAAATGAAATGTGATATAGTATCACAAATTAATCTCTCTTAACATACATTATGGGATAATGTGTGGTTAGATAAGAAATCAAATGCTATTCGATATGGTTTGGACTTCAATCAAGTTACTCTGAGTTACTTGATCCTTTTGGGGATTTTATCATTTTGTCTAAATTATTTTCCCACTAAATCTAAACGATTTATATGAGATATGAAATGGTAGAATACCATGTTTGTAAGTTTTCACAAGAAACAAATGCTCATTTTTCCTTCCTATAATCACGAGTACAACAAATTTGTGGCTCGTGAAGCTGTCTTTTCTAGAATACAAGTTTATTTCTAGAAGACAGAGTGGGAGAAAATATTCAAGAGCCACAAAAGAATTGTGTCAAAGAATGTTATGTCGCAAGAAACCGGTCTTTCTTGGCTACATGAGACGTTTTGTGTAAGCCGTTGTTTCTTCAAAACCTAGGAGGTTAAAATCATCACTTATTGAAGATGATGAATTAGTGTTACTTTTAGAAAGTAATGAGCTTGCAACTTACAAATAAATTGTTTGATTCAAGTTGATTACTTCTGGACAACAATGAACATATTACTTACATGAGAATGTTTAAGTCACAACTCAATACAAGGCTTAGAGCCATAAAAATCCGAAATAAAAAGCTTGATTTGTGACAAAGGGTTTTGCACTAATAAAGAGAGATTTCAAAGCTTGATTGGTAGCAAAGGGTTTTGCACTAGTTGAAATGCTTAAGTCTATTTGGATCTCCTTAGGGATTGTGTTTCATTATGATGATATACATATAGCAAGTGAATCTAAAACCCACTTCTTCAATTAGAAGGAATGTATTCTATACATGTCTTGAGTTTTGTAAATTCTTGCAATTCTAAGATAATGTGAAACTTAAGAGAGGGTCTTAAGTAGGTCATCAATGAGTTTGAATCAATGTTTTGATCATGTTATAAAACTTTTCTCGATAAGTCGAGAAGTTGTGTTTATACATGAAGTTTAGTGGGAGTTACAGAAATTTTAATTAGTCTTATATGTGGATGACATATTGATCATTCGGAATGATTTAAGACTTTTGGAGTATTATAATACATCTTAATATCCGGATTTATGGAGATAAATCCACATAATATTAGCGTCAAATAAGAAGTCTTATGTTGATAAGATTCATGACTAGTTCAATCGAGTTGAACATATTTGATTGATTCCATTTGCTTCCGCTGCCGAATCAATTAAATAGGAAATGACGTATAACACTTCATATACTTAGAGTATGATGAATTGTTTCAAATCGAATTTAAGTAATAGTTACCAAGTAAGCCATAAAGATTACCCTTAAGTGCTTGCAGAAGCATTAAGGATGTAAAGCAAAGTGTTTTTGATGCAATTTTGTGTAAGGGTGTTACACAAATGACAATTGACAATTGATATTGCGCATGGTTTCCGACAAAACCATAATCAAAACACATTAGGATGGTTAAGATACCATTGTGGCTATGTTATTTAAGAAATAGATTTTCTAGAATCGTTCTAGGTAATAAAGAACAATGAGAGATATTTACAAAGGAAATTGAGTACACTTGCAACCATGAGATGTGCAAGAAGGATGAGTCCCGCACACTGTAAAAACAGTGGGAGCTATTCTAAGGCTGGAGGGCCTATGTCTAGATTGGATCTAGACACGTACTCAGAAAGTTTTGTAATGCAAATGTATACATTACAAAGGAAAACGAGTATGTAGTAAGGTTGAGTAAGGTACAAGAAGTTGATAAAACCTACTAACCAAAGCCTTCTCATAGGCATAACATGATGAGTCATGTCATTTCAATTGAATTGAGATGAACAACTACATTCAAGATCAAACTGGATTATAGAATATGAAGTAGTAATCAGGTATTGACTATTCATATGTGATAATCACATTTTTCGTTCGAGTTTTTAAAATCTAAAAACTCGTTTTATACCTTGTTACATCCAAACGGGTTGTAGAGACAATATTGAACCCCGTTAAAGTGAACCCGGATTAACATGGTATTCGCCCATAGTCACTTATATGAGGTGACGTCTCGAAGTGACTAGAGTGTGATGCAATTGATGGCAAGTTCAAGTGCCATAGAGTCATGTGAGATGACTAGTCGATCACATAGGCAGACTGTTAGGAACACTTTGTCGGGCTAATGACCGCTTATAGAGTTCTGGCAAATTTATATAGCCTGGTCGTGGCGTGAGCTACTATAGTATTCTAATGAGTCGATTCTTTTGACTAAAGACTATTCGCCTAAGGTGGTACAATTACAGATTAACTTTGATTTATGTTACTACGACCTTCGTAAATGGGGTCAAATGGGCATATTTTGGGTTATGATAGTTATGGCTAGTCGAAGGGAATAAGTGCGATAGGAATTGTCCACCCCTTGTCAGGGTCATAACAATATCTCAGGGCCACTCGAGGAGTAATGAACTGGAAATGCGTGGCCACACTCGGAAGGTATCTATGGTAGATAATTTCGGTCAATCAGTTATTCTCCAGATCGAGGAAACCACTCTCGATATGATCACTTGCAAGTACGACCTGAAAGACACCTTACATTGAGTGGGAGATAGTAATAGGACAAGAGAATTGGTGACGCACACTTGTCGAGGACAAGTGGGAGATTGTTGGAATATGTGTCCTATGACAATAATGCGATCACAACTGTTGATCATGATGATCACATGTTTAAATCTCATTTTAAGAATACATGTGGGATGTAATATTTTACAGTCAACTGGTCCACACTTATCGGTAATGATTGGCTGACTAGAGTTTGATATTACTGTCGTGCGACGGTGGTGATCAGTTGATCTCCTTAGGTCATACCTAAAGGGTAACACTCTTAATTGATTATTTAATTGATCGTATGCTGATACGGGTTAATTAAATTGCTTAAAATTGACGGACGATTTTGTGAGTATTATTGATGTATCTTATTGTAATTTGATTAAATAAGATACGGTCTAAGTGATCAAATTGTTTTATTACTTAGATAGAATTATTGTTTACGAAACAATTAAAACTGGATGAATAATTTATTATAAATACAAGATGTTGTGATTTATAATTGGTAAACTGTTTTGGTACAAGTAATTATGAATTACTAAGTCGATATTGTACATGACATATTTTTATTAATACGTTGATTTTTAATATGTTAAAAATACATTACAATTACACATGACTAGTGACATGTGACAATTGACAAATGACAAAATATAAAATGGACCTCACATTTTATAAGTGCCGAAACATGGAGGGAGTATATGTTTAAATTGTGTTAAATAAATAAGTGGAATGCAAAATGATTACACTACTTCTAGCTATGCATGCCTATTTGCTTTTGTGAAGAGCATCTTGGCCATGCATTGGCTTATTTTTCTTCCTCCACTCGGTTTCCACCTAGAAAAACAAGAGTTTTTTCTTCCATAATTATTCTACTTTACACTACATATTTTTCTAGTGTAACATGATTCCATTCTCTAAGATATTACTAGAACTTAGAGATAGAAAATACTCCATCATTTTTCCCTCCTCTTGGCCGAAAAACAAGAGAGCAAAAACAATATTTTGGGTCAATTTTTAGTAAGATTAATATTGTTCTAGATCAAATAATATTAGTCTTTTAAGAGGTTATCTTGTGTATTCATCTTTGGGAGGGATTCTAAGCTTGAATCTTTGTTCATCCATATAAGGAAAGCTCAAGAACAAATAAGAAGGAGATCTTACTTGTGCCTTTTGATCCGAAATTTTATAGTAAGGAAACCGATTTCTTCTCTATTCTTATTCATGTTTGCATGCATATGATCTAAATTTAATTTTATGACTAAATTAATTGTAACATATATGAATATGTTAAATAATGAGATAATAGATGACTAACAGTGTTGGCGATGGCGGGTTGAAAATCAACCGATGGTAAGCATCCTCAAGTCGGATAATCCTTTCTAAGAGACTGACGATGGCCTCCTCAACTTGTTGGCACATGGTGAGCATGGTTGCGGTGCTGAATACAAATATCCCGTCCGGAGTATCCTTCTCCAAGGCATTCACCTCGTCATCAATTTGACGAATGAGGTGTGAGCAATCCAAGGTCAGCTTGTCGTCTGAGATAGCATGGATTCCCAAAGGGTTCGTCTTGTTGTTTGGGTTTGTTGGCGGAGGTAAGGGTAAATCTCCTTTCTCGATCATATTTTGAATGATGTGTTTGAGCTTAAAGCAGGCCTCCGTGTCATGACCTTTCCCGTGGTGGTACTGGCAATAGGCATTGGGATTCCAGAAACGGGTTTTCTTAGCTTCAGACGGGTCCGGAGTGGGTCCAATTGGTTGTAGTTTCCCTTGGTCCATAAGTCTTTTTAGGGCACTAGCATAGGTTGACCCTAGGTTGTTGAACACTCTTTGAGGACGTTCGGTTCTTTTTGTGGTTGGGTCGAGAAGGTTGACCTCATCAATTTTATTTTTTTGACCATAGGGGCGAGATCCGGTTGATGTAGATCCCTGATAGCCTCTACCGGGGGTTTCGGCTAGGACACCCTTGCGGAGGTCGTCTTCAATGCGGGTCCCAAGGATTTCTAGATCTTGGAACGTTTTGATGTTTTGGTATCTCAGCAGGTTGGCATAAACCGAGCGGAGGTTGTTGACAAATTTCTCCACCAGAGTTGATTTACTCGGCATACTAACCAATTGGGTGCTCACCCTCCTCCAACGGGTTAGGAATTATGTGAACCCTTCCTTATCATTCTGAGTCAGGACCTCAAGAGCGCGAGTGTTAGCCTGGATTTCGACATTTTAGGCATACTGCTTAGCAAACTCAACGGCGACTTCGTCTCAGGTAGTAAGGTTCTTCGGGTCGAGCGAGTAGTACCACTGGCAAGGGATCGGTTCCAGGGATGATGGAATGATCCGGGTGAAGAGTTCTTGTTTCACCCCTTTGATGCCCATGTAATCCTTGAAGGCCCGAATGTGATTGAGTGGGTCTTCCACTCCCTTGAATTTGGGCACATCAGTCAAGGTAAAGTTGTCGGGTAGTTGATCCTCAACGGGTTCGAATCTTCGATTGTTCTCAAGGTGGATGTTGTTACCACGGGCTAGGAGTTGCTCTTCCAAAAGTTTGAGCCTTTTCTCCGTTTGAGTCAAAGGTGGAGTGTTGTGTTCTCCAGTTTCCTTGTTTTCCAGAGTGTCGATACGGGTCTCAACACGGTCCAGTGTGACCTTAAGAGCAGTGAGTAGGCTGTCAAGCTGAGCAGTTGTAACATCTCTGTTGTCATTGTTGGTGTTGGATGAGGCTGAAGATGGGGCCATGGTTCCGAGGCAGAAAAACGGCTCACATTACATCTCAATCTGACACGGTTTAATGACTAAACGAAGACAACACAAAGGACGAAAAAAAAATATCAGAGTCAACAAGACGAGGGTGACCGTGTGTGGTACCTCGGTGCTGACTCGATTTATGATGTGACGGTGTTAACCGGACTTTGACTTGCGTCCAACGTATTGGAGTGACGCCGTTGAACGAGTCTCGAGGTGAGACGACTCATAAGTAAAGACCCATAAGTACGCTTGCTTCGACTCGATAGACACGAGGCGGAATCAGAATGGTGGACTTAAATTTTCGAAAATAGAGATTTTCAAAAGATTCGTTCGTCGCTTTGTGGCTGGCTCCCGAAGAATAGGGATCCTCGAAAGTCGATCAGTCGAAGAGCTGTCTTAAGTTTGTTTTCAAAAGACGGTTTGAGTTTGAGTCGGCTCGGAATACAATGTATTGTTTCCAAAGATGGTTTTTTGAAATTCAAAATTGTATGTTTTGAAAATCGAGTTTTGAAATGTTTGAAAAGGTCTCGGGGACGGTGTATGGTCCTCAGGATTTGAAAATGTTTTGAAAAAGGGTTGTGTGCCTTTCTTGGGTTTTGAAAGAGCCATTGTGTCGGCGCGAGATGGGTTAAAATCCGTGTCTTGACGCAGCGATTATAACGGCAGAAAAAGGTGTTTTTGAAATGGTAGAGAAAACTAGTTTTGAAAATCGTCATCACGACAGCCTAGAAAGGCGTGTTGAAACGGTTATAGAAAATCGGGTTTGAAAGTTGTCATTACGACGACCTAGAAAAGCGTGTTGTTTGAAATGGTTGTAGGAAACCGGGATTCATAAATCCTTATTACGACGGCCTACAAGGCGTGTTGAAATGGTCGTAGAAAACCGGGTTTGAAAATCGTCATTACGACGGCCTAGAAAGGCGTGTTGAAATGGTTGTAGAAACCTGGGTTTGAAAATCGTCATTATGACGGCCTAGAAAGGCGTGTTAAAATGGTTTTAGAAAACCGGGTTTGAAAATCGTCATTACGACGGCCTAGAAAGGCGTGTTGAAATGGTTGTAGAAAATCGGGTTTGAAAATCGTCATTAAGACGGCCTAGAAAGGCGTGTTGTTTGAAAGGCAACGGTCGGCGAAAGACAGAGGTTTGAAACGGCCATTAAAACGGCGCAAAAGGGTGTTTTTGAAGGTTTGAAAATGACACGGAAGGACTTATGATCACATAACACATAAGCACTCACAGTCACATTATATTATGCATAATGCTGACGCGGGTTTTGGCTTAAAAGGGTGGGTTACACACCAAGCAATCAAACCCCGATTTTCGAGAGGGATAACAATCCAAACAAAATGTATAAGGAGGGTGCCCTAGCCTCGTGCTCGAAGGTTATGAAATATATTTGACGAAATAGAAATGTAAAACATCAAAGGTATGCTTGACACAATCGGGATTCGAAACGCGGGGATGAGAAAAACTCACACCGACGAGACGAGCCAATCGGTCGAAGAGGATTAGGTTCTGGGCCCGGACAAGGAATCTGACTATGACTATAATATCAATTAATGCATTTCAACCAAGACCTCGCTCGAGTCTAACCATCTAGGGATCACAAAGACACAAGTGTCCTAGTTCTTCCCTGCGGAGTCGCCAATATGTGGACATAGCCACCTACACGCCAAGCCAATCTGTGGACTTATAGCGGTCTTTTGAAAGCCACGCTCGGCGGCGTAAAATTTTTTTTGACCGGATCGTTTTGAATCAGCCGGCTTCGTCTCGGCAAGGGTCTCGAAACGATGCAAAAGATGTTCAGAGTCGCCACCAAGCATTTGTGGGATGCTTGGAACCCGTTCGATTCCACTTTATACCTAGATCAACCAAGGCAAAAAGCGGTGTTTGACATAGGTAATAAAGATAAGGAATCGTCCCTCTTATGCATCATATCACTAGAATGACTCTCGTACGCCCTGAATAAGGTCGTCAACTATCTAAAGTTTCTGAGTAAGAGGTGAAGGTACGTATTGGGAAGCCCTTTATTCGGACACCCAATCCTTCCCACGGTAGCGGCCTCTACTGATCGATCATGGTTGGTTAAATGCAAAATTTGATAAAACAGGTAATGCATGTATGCGCATCCACAAGTTTGAACCTAAAATGTGAGCTTTGGATGTCAGTTGTTTAATCCAAGTATGAAGTATTTGATGTCAAATTGGATTTAATGTTGATTTTCATGCAAGACGGAAATTAAACATCCATTTACCGAGTTAGATTTATGGTGCATAACATGATCCATTTGTCTTAGTAAGGCGTTTTGCAAATACGATGTAAAATGGGCAGATTTCTAATCTGATCCATCTTGTATTCGTGTTAACCGAAGTCGGGATCGTCCTAGACTAGTGCTGGAAGGAAACAGACCCTGCATCAGATAGCTAATATTGGCGCGAGCCATCAGGTGATGCAACTAAGCTTGTCCTGGTTTGAAAGTGGAAAAATGAGTGGCCTATTAAGGCGCGGGTCAACATACGTTTGAAGGACGTCTTCTGACCATTAAAAAAGTTTGTAAAATGGATTGAAAAGAGGGTGTTTGAACCCGTCTTAGTTTTGAAAATAATTATGAACTAATTGTTTTAAGTTCATTTGTTTGTAATTAGTCAATGTGTATCATCATACTCGTGTTAAAATCCGACATGGTATGTAGAAGCAAGGATGATTTTGTATTTATGACTAATGCATTTGTTTTGAAAATGTAAAGAAGAGAGTAAAAGGTTTTAAAATACCTTTTAAAATGTAAAGAAATAAAATAAAAGGTTTTAAAACACCGTTTGAAATGTAATAACCAAATATTATCACCCAAACACGGATTAAACCGCCATGGTATTAGGAACCAAGGGTGAAAAATATTTCGTGGTTAAAAGTTCATCATAAAAATGATTTGAAATACTTGAAATGGTAAAAACGATTACAAATATAAAATGAAATTAAAGGGTAGAAGAGACCAAACACGGTTGGATTAAGGCCTGAGAGGGGCTTTAAGCGCTAACCTGTCTGATATAAAAGCAGCCCCTGTCTCGGCCAAAAATCCGGTTTTGGCTCATTTACCCCATATTTGGACCATGTTATGCATGTTTTACCATGTTATAGTCATGAATCAAATGAAAAACATGATAGAAGAGGATTTTTACACCCTCATACTTACATGCTAGGCTTGAGACGAGAAATTGACGAAAGTGTATCAACTTGTTTGGTCGGAAAACTCGGTTTGAAAACCGTTTTAGCAATGTAAAAGAGTGTTTTAAGTTTAGTGATGGTGTAGTTGATCGAGATGGTCGGTCAAGTGATTTAATGCACGATGACGGTACCAAACAATGTGTAAGGCTTGTGTTTTCGATCGGTAGGTCGGAAACACGTGTCGGTTTGTGACTTGGGAGGTCAAGTCTAGAATTTTAAGGGATAAGTGAGGGGGCGGACACTCGCGTAACTCTCAAACGGTGGCATCTGAGGGGTATTTATAGGAAAATGGGTGGTTGTGTGCGATTTGAGCGACGTGGCCACATAGGCTACTCGAAGAGGCACGAGCCAATTCGTGGGTCTTCGAGATGTCTTGTCACTATCACGCAAGTGTAATCATGATTTGTTCTCTCCTACGTTTTGGATGAACTTGATTTGTACTTGACCATTAAGGATTCCGGGAATCCTTAACATGGAAGTCTTAGGAAGTTTGTTTTTTTGTGTTTGACTTGGTTTGACTGGTTGTTGGAGTTGGGATTTGAATTTTGATTCGGCTCTTGGTCCGGTGTCGGTTTTTACTCTAATTAGTGTCATTGTGACCCCGTCGTCATGCATTAAACACTCCAGTTACTTTTGAAATGTTTTGAAATGTTTTGCTTTCGAAATCGCTTTAAGTTTTCCGACGTATAGTGGTATACAAACTGTCGATTAAACACTGCGATTCATAAATATGTTGTCGTCCGATAATCATCGGGTGTTTGTTGGAAACTCAACAGATACTGGTTATCTACAACAGCTAGCTGATAATCAAGGGAATATAGATCTGATGCAGCAGGAGATAGGCTAAGCTAGCAATCTTAAGGAGCTTATAGTGGCTAGGGATAGTTTTTTAACTTAGAAAGCTAATTTGCAATGGTCTCTTGAGGGTGATTTTAATACATCATACATTAATCGTTCTATTAAGAAGAGGCTGATGTTGAACAAAGTATTCCAAATAGAGGATAACAATGGGATCTTGTGTACTGAAGGAGATGCTATTCATTCTGCTTTTTTGGATTATTATCAAGAGCTACTAGGCACACATAAGGATACTAATGAAGTAAATCGGAATGTTGTCAAAAGAGGGTTATGTTGTAATGAGGAACATTGGAGAATTCTGAATAAGCCTGTCTCCTGTGAGGAAGTTAAGCAAAGTATTTTTAGCATACTCAAGGGGAAATCACCTGGACCAGATGGGTACTCTATGTTGGAGCTAGTGTCCTCCACGGTTAGTGTGATAACGTGTATAAATCTCTTATAGGTTCACAAGGTATACTTAGTATTTTATCAGTTGATAAACGTTTACTAATAACGGTTGGCTTGCTAGAAGTTTGACGTTATTATCATAATGATGGCGGTGATCAACTGGTCCCTAAAAGGCACACCTAAAGGATGTGTTTGAGAGATGTGATTATATGAAAATATAATCACATTGATGCCTTATATGACTAAAAGGTTAGTCCATGTATTTGAATAAAAGGTTAGTCAATGTGAGGATGAGTCGATTATTTAATACAATTAAATAATATCAGCTGAGACGAATTAATTGTTAATTCGTAAATTGAATATAAACTGTTATATTTAATTAATGTATATAATGTTAGCTTAAACGAATTAAGATGTTAATTCGTAATTAAACATAAACGGTTATATTTAATTAGCAAATTATAAATATGCGATATTTATAGTTAATGTATATATTATACGATATTGACATAATAAATGATGACAGACCGGTATTAATAAATCGACTACAAACTGTTGTGTGTGGACTTATTAATACGTGACGACATAAATGACAATTGATAATGATACACATTTTATACAATTTGATAACAACCTAAAATAAGAAGATTTTCTTCTTATTTTTGTTTGGTTGTTAACCGAAAAGGTGAGAAAAAATAAGAAAAAAAAGATCTTCCTTTTTTTCCTTCCTTTTGGACGGTTAAAAGAGGAGAGAAAGGGGGATTATTTTTCTCACTTGATTTTTTTCCTCATACTCTCATCACAAAAACCCTAAAAACTATTAGGAATTAGGGTTCTCTTTCTAGCAAGAAAAAGGGCATTTCTCAGAGCATTTTGGGTGCAACGATTAGGAGAATATCGATCTCGATATTTTTTCTTAGGCCAAATTTGCTAGGACCGAAGGTTAATTCTAATCTCTATTCTTTTGTTTATGCAATTCGTTTAGGACTCATATTTTTATTTTTTATAATTTCGTTATAATCCGAATTTTCTTGATGAAATATACCGATATTTCCTACAAGTGGTATCAGAGCATAGGCCACAAAATTATTTTATATGATTTTCATAAATGGATTAAAACAAAAAAAAAAGAATTTTAAAAAAAAATTTCGGCCGCGTAATTTTTTTTTTGCCGAGATGTTTTTTGTTTTTTTTTTATGCCTTGTTTCCATTTTGATTTATTAAATTGTTGTTTTAATATGTTAAGATGATAATATGATAAATTTGTAGATGTTTTGATTTAATAAGAATTAAATTGAAATGTAAATGGAAATTGTTTTGATAAATGATGTTCATTTGTTTTTGCTATATAGTTTTGGCATACATGGTGTTAAATTGTTGTTTAAGAATCATGATTCATTAATTTAATAATGTTCAAATCAATTGTGATGAATCAAATATTCAGATAATCGATTTAATCATGATTTAGATATTCATTTTAAGAGGTTAAATTGAATCATCTAGTTTGGATCTATGTTTAAATTAAACGTTGATGATTATGCCAATCTTGTTATAGTAGCAACATTAAACAAAGTTGTTCATCTAAAAGGGGTTGTTTTCGAAAAAGGAAAAAAAAAACTGTTTTTCGAAATTTTTTGGGCAGAATGCCGAGAGCAATAAAAAATTTTTTGTTTTTTTTATTTTGGCCAATAATTATTATACATTATATCTATAATGTATGATTGTTTGTTGTGAAAAAGTTCACAAATTTTAGATACCCAATTATTTTAAAGTGGTTTAAAATGATGTTAGATTAATTCATATTACAAGTTAATGTGTATTAAGATTGGAATTATTGTGAGTAATTGAGGCATTGTCACATAATTTTGATCAATTTAAAATAGGTGGTTTGGATAAATTACTCTACATAATTAAGGAATTATGTCTTGAATGATTAATTTATTGTTGATGCATTTTATTTAGTTGTATGAATTGTTGAATGGTTTATTTACGTATTTTTGCAATCGGTTGTAATTTTGTATTACCTAGTGTGGCCTTAGTTGATTATGTTTTCGTAATGATGGAAACATAGTCTTGATGTAATTTTGAGATCTCGAATCTCCTTTGGTTTTCTTTAGTTTTATGTTTTTGAAATTAAAATGTAAATAGGTTTATTTTGTAATTTTTTATTGTAATTTTGAGAAGACTAAAGAAAAAGATTGGATTGCTCACTCCCGCTACATGGACCAAGATGGAACTTCAAGACAAACTTCTCGGGTCCTAGGAAGCATTCCAAAGTTGTATTTATGTTCATTTTGGTAGATAGGCCACACTAGGACTTTGTTTTTGTTTTACATTTTTCCATTCTTGTTGCTTTTCTTTGCATAATAGTTAGTGCATCATATTCCGCCTAAACCAAACCACCTACTTATATGCATGAAAATTGACTCATATAGTTTGGATGTTAGTTATCATGGACATAAAGATGTCACACTATTTTAAGCCATCATCTTACTTTATTCATTCTCGAATGCTAGATATTAGTTCAGTTAAAATGTATTAAAATAAAGTTGATGGGATCTTCCTCTAAAACTAAAATTGAGACTAGTCTTTATAGGCCAAACAACTATGAATCCCTTCTTCGTCGGTAGGCATATACGACCTTACTCTCCATATGACCCCTTCTACGTTGGGTAAGTAGTTTGTGTTAACTTATTTTACCTCAACATTATAATCCGAAGAGTTTCTCGAGATTATGATGGACTATAGATAGAATTTACAGAAATTTATCAACCAAGAATTCTAAAAGTAAAATTAGCCAAGAGGTTGGCTTATCAATTTACAGATAATTGAGTATTGGGATCATTTATATAATTCTTGAGGGAGGTCATTTGTATAAATGCTTGAGTCTTCGCATTATAACAGTTTTGCATTAGACTTAAATCATATCGATGACTATGCTTATTATGTTTTTCTTCTTCTTTTCACAGTGTAGAATTCGTTTGATATTGATAATACTGCTTACAACAAATGGCTGGAAATAATGATATCCCTATGCCAATTGTCACACTTGCACGCGAGTCCTGGCTCAAAACTTTTGTGGACCACATGAATCAGTCCACACGACTAAAGAATGACGGGTCCAACTTTGCGGACTGAGAGGCATCATTACGGAATACTGCCATTGCTGACAGTAAGCTCAAGTACTTGAATGAGCCAATACCGCCAAACCCAGGCCCCAATGCAAGAGCTAACGAGTCACTTGCTTATAGTGACTTTGTCATGGAAGCGGGTGCGATAAAGAACGTACTCATTTTTGCAATGGAAACCAATGTCAAAGACGCTTAATTGCCCAAGGGGCAAACAAGATTTTCACCACGCTCACTAGTGAGTTCTCAAAAGCACCGAGAATCGTTACTTATGAGCATACCTGACGCTTCTTTGAGGCGAAACTCTAGAAGGGCCAACCGTTTAGCCCACACATTCTTGACATAATTGAGAATGTCGAGAAACTGGAGGCACTTGATTGCAAAATCAGTGAGAGCATAGTCATTGACCGTATGCTTCATTCACTTCATGATGGTTTTGCCCTTTTCAGGGCAAATTACTACATGAATGACATGAAGAAAAGTCCTCATGAGCTACACTCACTTCTCGTACAGACCGAGAAGGATATGAAATTGAGTGGGAGCATGAAGCAAGATGTTCTCATGATTTCCAACAAGAATAAGGGTAAGGGCAAAGCTCACGGCGACCTAACTGTAGGAAAGCCAAAGTTTAAGAAGTCAGGAAACGGTAAGAGTGGGCCTAGTGAGACTAGTGGCTCACAAGGTAAGGAAAAGAGCAAGGGCGGTAACATTGAGTGCCACCATTGTCACAAGACTGGGCATTGGAGGAGGAACAGTCCCGTGTACCGTGAGGACATAAAAGCAGGCCGCGTCACTTCTCTTGGTATGTCATCTTATATTCATATGATTGAGATTAACCATGCAAGTTTCGGAATTTGGGTACTTGATACTAGTTGTGGTTCTCATCTGTGTAATCATTTGCAGGGCCTAAAAAACATCACACCCCTCGCAAAGGGTGATGTGGACCTACGAGTCGGGAATGGAGCAAGAGTTGTTGCAGTCTCAATGGGAACATCATAATCCAGCTCCCGAGTGGTTTTGAGTTATATTTATATAACTGTTACTATGTACCCAGTTTATCTAAGAATATTATTTCTGTTTCCGTACTTGATAAAGACGGTTTTTCATTTTTAATAAAGGACAATAGCTGTATTTTCTCTTTTAATGAAATGGTTTATGGCAAAGCAGTTTCCATGAATGGAATTTGTATCTTAGATCAAACCACAGATATATTACATGTGAATAATAAGAAATTAAAGGTTGGTGACAAAGATCAAACTTATCTATGGCATTATCGAATGGGACACATAAATGAAAAACGTGTAAAGAAACTCATTGAGAATGGGACTATCTCCACATTTGATTTCTCATCATTTGGCACGTGTGAATCATGTCTTATCGGCAAAATGACTCAAATTTCCATTAAAGGTGTTGGAATGCGCGCTAATGACCTATTAGGACTCATACATACTGATGTATGTGGACCTATGTCAATCACCGCTAGAGACGGCTATAGATATTTTATCACTTTCACGGATGATTTGAGTAGATACGGATATGTCTACTTAATGAAGCATAAAAGTGAATCTTTTGATAAATTCAAGGAATACCAGAATAAGGTTGAGAACCAACTGGGAAAAGGTTAAAGCACTCCGTTCAGATCGTGGTGGCGAATAACTTTCAAATGAGTTTGATCAACAGCTTAAAGACTGTGGAATAGTTTTACAGTTAACTCCACCTAGAACACCTCAATTAAATGGTATGTCCGAACGGAGAAATCGAACACTACTTGATATGGTTCGATCCATGATGAGTCACACGGTAGTACCTGATTCATTATGGGGTTTTTCTCTTTTGTCAGCTGCTCTTATACTTAACCGAAGTCCGTCTAAAGCTGTCTACAAGACTCCGTATGAGATATGGGAGGGAACGGTCCCTAACTTGTCCTTTAGTCGGGTTTGGGGCTGCGAGGCTTATGTCAAGTGGAGGCACGAGGATAAGCTCGGCTCGCGATCGGTCAAGACATACTTTATTGGTTATCCAAAAGGAATGTTTGGTCATTACTTCTATTCGCCTACCGAACATCGAGTTTTTGTTGCGGTTAGTGCAAAGTTCTTAATGAAAGAGATTCTCGAGAACAAGTCAAGTAATAGAACCTTCGAGCTGTCGGAGATTCAAGAACCAACAACCGAGGAACAGATGGAGGAAGATGTTCCTTCAACTTATGATATGGTTAATATTCCTTAGGAACCTAGGAGGTCGGGTAAAGTCTCTAATCCTCCAGACAGATACATTGGTATGGTCGAGGAAAATGATGTTTTGCTCCTAGAGAGTAATGAACCCGCTACCTATAAAGGTGCCATGACATGTTCCGACTCTAAGCTATGGCTTGAAGCCATGCAATCCGAGATGGACTCCATGTATGAGAATGACGTATGGGATCTAGTTGATTTACCTAACAAGGTACGACCTCTACAGTGCAAATGGCTTTACAAAATAAAGCATTCTGTAGAAGGGTAACCAGATACCTATAAGGCACGACTAGTGGCAAAAGGTTTCACTCAAGTGCACGGATTGCATTATGATGAAATCTTTGCGCCCGTAGTTATGCTGTGTTCCAATCGGATAATCTTAGCGATTGCCGCTTTTCATGACTATGAAATTTGGCAGATGGATGTGAAAACCGCCTTCTTAAACGGTTATTTGGAGGAGGAATTGTACATGGTACAACCCGAAGGTTTCATAGATCCTGAAAATCCTAAGAAAGTGTGCAAGCTTAAACGTTCCTTTTATGGACTTAAGCAAGCTTCTCGGAGTTGGAATCATCGTTTCGACCAGGTGATAAAAGAGTATGGTTTCACTCGATCGGTCGAGGAACCATGCTTATATGTCAAGTCGAGTGGGAGCAAGATTTTTTTCTTGATATTGTATGTCGATGACATACTCTTGATTGGGAATGATATTCCTCTCTTATCTTCGGTAAAAGGATGGTTGAAGAACCATTTCCAGATGAAAGATCTGGGTGAGGCACAATGCATATTGGGAATCCGTATCTATCGAGATAGATCACGACGGATGTTATCACTGAGTCAGGAGTCTTATTTAGATAAGATTCTTGAAAGGTTCAGCATGACCAACTCCAAGAAGGGGAACCTTCCAATGACTTCAGAGATACGTTTGAGCAAGTCTCAGTCACCCACGACACCGGAAGGGGTCGAACGGATGAGTCGCGTTCCTTATGCATCAGCCATAGGATCAATCATATATGCCATGATATGCACGCGTCCAGACGTGGCATATGCATTGAGTATGACGAGTCGGTACCAATATAATCCAAGTGAAACACACTGGATGGCTGTTAAAACATCCTTAAGTACCTACGGAGAACTAAGGATTGGGCATTGACTTATGGAGGAGATACTAAGCTATGTACAATCGGTTACGCAGATGCTAGCTTCCAAACGGATCGATATGATTCGAAATCTCAGTCTGGATTCGTCTTTACTCTTAATGGTGATGCGGTCAGTTGGAAAAGTTCCAAACAGGAAGTTGTAGCAGATTCTACTACTGAATCCGAGTACTATACCGCTTCTGAAGCAGCAAAGGAAGCTATATGGATGCGTCAATTCTTACAAGGACTAACCATAGTTCCTAGTTCGAATGACCCAATCACCATCTATTGTGACAATAGAGGTGCCATATTCCAGGCCAAGGAGCCTAAGTCTAGCAACAAGTCTAGACATGTACATCGGAAGGCTCACCTGATCCGTGATTACGTGGAGCAAGAGGAGATAGTGATTGACAAGATTGCTTCGGATGACAACATCGCGGATCCTCTCACTAAGCCATTGAACTATGATAAGAATGAAGGGCACGTTATTTCCATGGGAATTAAACGTGTTCCTGAGTTGTAGTAGTTGCTTATGAATTCGATACATTTTTTTTTTCATATGCTATTTATAACTTCATCGTATTATTTCATATTTTGTTTTTCATGGGGATTGTACGACAACATTGAACACCACAATGTGAACTGAATTACATTATATTTATTTTTGTCCGTAATCGCCTACATGAGCTGATAACTCTGGCTATTATATTGTGAAATTGATTGATGGTGGGTTCAACGAGCCATAAGTCAAACGGTTGGCTGATCGATCACAGATGCGAGTTATAACGATACCTCGTAGGACATTGTGACAACGTAATGGAGTCCTAAATGTTTAAAAAAATTCGGTGTCAGGTCGTGGATTGGACGTCCATTGTGTTCCTAGAGTCGATTCTTTTGACTATCGACTGTCTCTTGAGATTAAGGCAGTTTTTGGGTGACTTTGGTTTCTTTCTCATGGTCGACCGTAACAGGAAGCTAAGCAGATTTCTACTGGGTCATTTCATACTGTGCTTGTATCTGCAGGATTCGAGTTGAAGAAAATATCCATCCTTTATCAGGTTTAGTCATTTCTCAGGGCCACTCGAGGAGTTGTAACTGAAATACATGGCCATGCTCGAATGATGATTTGTTTATCAGTTAAGTTACTCTCTAGTCGGGAAAAGCACTCTTGATAATGATCACTTGTAAAATACGACCATTGTGAATACGGATTTTGCAAATTGTTTTACATTGAGTGGGAGAAATGAAGGATATGAGAATCGGTTATCGCACATACACTTGTGAGGACAAGTGGGAGATTGTTGGAGCTAGTGTCCTCCACGGTTAGTGTGATAACGTGTATAAATCTCTTATAGGTTCACAAGGTATACTTAGTATTTTATCAGTTGATTAACGTTTACTACTAACGGTTGGCTTGCTAGAAGTTTGACGTTATTATCATACTGATGGCGGTGATCAACTGGTCCCTAACAGTCACACCTAAAGGATGTGTTTGAGAGATGTGATTATATGAAAATATAATCACATTGATGCCTTATATGACTAAAAGGTTAGTCCATGTATTTGACTAAAAGGTTAGTCAATGTGATGATGAGTCGATTATTTAATCTAATTAAATAATATCAGCTGAGACGAATTAATTATTAATTCGTAAATTGAATATAAACTGTTATATTTAATTAATGTATATAATGTTAGCTTAAACGAATTAAGATGTTAATTCGTAATTAAACATAAACGGTTATTTTTAATTAGCAAATTATAAATATGAGATATTTATAGTTAATGTATATATTATACGATATTGTCATAATAAATGATGACAGACCGGTAATAATAAATCGACTACAAACTGTTGTGTGTGGACTTATTAATACGTGACGACATAAATGACAATTGATAATGATACACATTTTATACAATTTGATAACAACCTAAAGTAAGAAGATTTTCTCCTTATTTTTGTTTGGTTGTTAACCGAAAAGGTGAGAAAAAATAATAAAAAAAAGATCTTCCTTTATTTCCTTCCTTTTGGACGGTTAAAAGAGGAGAGAAAGGGAGATTACTTTTCTCACTTGATTTTTTCCTCATACTCTCATCACAAAAACCCTAAAAACTATTATAAATTAGGGTTCTCTTTCTAGCAAGAAAAAGGGCATTTCACAGAGCATTTTGGGTGCAACGATTAGGAGAATATCGATCTCGATATTTGTTCTTAGGCCAAATTTGCTAGGACCGAAGGTTAATTCTAATCTCTATTCTTTTGTTTATGCAATTCGTTTATGACTCGTAATTTCATATTTCATAATTTCTTTATAATCCGAATTTTCTTGATGAAATATACCGATATTTCCCACACTCTAGTTAGTTCAATAGAGATGCCTGGGATGTTATTGGTGATGAAATATGTGCTGCAGTAATAAATTTCTTTGATACTGGTCAGCTTCTCGCTTAGGTGAACTCTACTATGATTACACTGATCCCAATGATAGACCGTCCAACTAGTGTGAAACATTCAGACCCATATCCTGCTGTAATGTTATTTATAAATCAATCTCTAAAATCCTTTGCAATAGGCTGGCTTTGGTGTTACCTGATATTATAAGCAGGAATCAGGGGGCTTTTGTCAAAGGAAGAAGTATCTTAGAGAATATCCTTATTTGTCAAGATATTATCAGGTATTATGGGAGAGAGATGGCTTCACCTAGAGGCCTTTTTAAGCTAGATTTACAAAAAGCTTATAATTCAATTGAATGGCATTTTGCGGACCAAATGTTGAATGCACTTGCTTTCCCGGAGAAGTTTAGGCAGCTGATTATGACTTGTGTCTCCACTCCTTCTTACACTCTTAGTCTTAATGGAGCTCAGTTTGGATACTTTAAAGGGAGGAGGGGTCTGAGACAGGGGAATCCTATTTCTCCCCTTCCTCTTCTGTATTTGCATGGAATACCTGCCAAGAGTATTGGAGTTTGCCACACAGAACTGGTTTTTCAGATATCAACCTTTATGCAAATGCCTAAAGCTCACTCATCTCTTTTTTGCTGATGATATTCTCATATTTTGGAAGGGTGATACCAGATCAATTATGCTGCTTTTGAGTGCCTTATCTACTTTCTCTGTTGCCTTTGGTTTACAGATCAATGTAGCTAAATCAGAGGTAGAATTCAATGGAGTTACTGATACTTTGAAGCGGGATATTACCCAGATTTTAGGGGTCCAGGAAGGGGTGCTCCCCTTTAAGTATTTGGGGGTCCCAATTCAAGTTGGTATGCTTACTAGACAGGACTGCAACATACTGATTGAAAGAATTGTTGCTAAATTAAGGGGGATTGGTGCAAGGAAACTAAGCTAAGCTGGAAGACTTGTGCTCATCAACTTAGTTCTTACACATTACAAAACTACTGGGCCTTTATTTTTCTGATTCCCAATGGGGTTGTAAAAAGAATTGAGGCTATATGCTGGAATTGCCTCTGGAATGGGGATACTGAATATCACAAGAGCCCCCTTGTGGCGTGGGAAAAAGTTTGTTGTAGTAAGAAGGAAGGAGGGTTAAATAATAAGGATGTTGGGGTGTGGAATATAGCTAATGTTGACAAGCTAGTTCATTGGATTTACACTAAGGCAGATAGACCGTGGGTGCTTTAGATTGACCATGTTTATTTAAAAGGTGCTAACTCGATTGCTTATCAACCTCCTCTTGATTCCAATTGGAATTCGAGGAATATATGTAAAGTCAGGGATACACTGGTTAGTGGATACCAGGGTAATCAGTGGCTACCTGATCCTAAAGGTTATACTATGAATTCTGGGTATCAATGGATGTAGGGATCACATCCCCGTGTCTAGTGGTATAAGGATATATGGGACAATTGGAATATTCCAAAACATTCTTTTGTTTGTTGGTTAATTCAGCATGAGGCTTTGAACACTAGATTAAAACTGGTCAAGTGGGGAGTGTGTGTAACTTCTAGCTCTATTTTGTATGAACAGGATGAGGAATCCCATGCTCATCTGTTTGAGACTGTGTGTACAGTGCTCAAATTATTGCAAAGATTGAACACTGGCTACAGATGAGATTGGATGGTACTGGAAGCAAATTAAAATCGTAGAGGAAGGTATGCAGGATGGCTAGGCTTACATGCTGGTATGCTAATTGGCATGAAAGAAACTCTTATCAACTTGATTTAAAGGTTAGGAGGCCTGTGAAGATAATCAAGGAACTGAAGATGATGCTGCATTCCAGAATCTTGCAGAAATTGGAGAAGGTGATACAGCATCAAGACAAGGAATGGCTTAATGGACTAGGCATTTGAATCTTATAATATTAGCCTAGCTTGAATGTTTTGAAAGTCTTGAAGGAACCGGAGAAATGTACGCAACATGTTGTATGTTTGTTTGTATAATTAATCCAAAGCTCACATTTTACGAAAAAAAATTCCTAATTGTAACCGCGGAAATGTTTCTTGCTGAGGAGGAAACCACCTGAGAGAAAACGCAGCAGGAGCTGCGCCTCTTGGAACGGTCGCAGTTACTTCTGCGTCTCTTCCTGGGCCGGGTTTTTCCCAGTTTCCAGATTTCTTCAGGAATTCTTTCCTAATCCCACTTTTAGCTAAATTCCTTCATGTGATTAGTATAAATGGAGGCCTCTGCCTCACATATTTTCCACGTGATGTCCACCCTTCTCTTCTCCCTTTGCATTCTAAGACCACGCTCTTACTTTTCGACTCATATGTACTTGCTTTAAGCGACCACGTAAGCTCAGATCATTCTGAGTACCAGTCACGTTGGATATACCGACCAATTTGACCAACTCCACCTAATCAATCTGTTTTAAATCCTTTTTAAGGGTACTTTCATTTTTACATCGAGTCGAGCAATCACTAAATGACAACTTAGTTAATCTCGTTTCGCCAAACATGTAAGTATCAAGGTGTAAATCCCAATTTTATTTATTTTATTTTTCTGTATATAACATATGTAAGAATTTATATCATTATTTATATGCTCAAATCGTCTTTGAAAATCATCTTTTAAAACCCTTTTGGCGAAAACAACAGAGAAACGACGTGGGAAAGAACGCATCAATTGATGCGCCTTCTGGAAAGGCCGCAACATCTTATGCGCCTCTTCAGGGGCTGCTTTCAGTTGCTATATTTCTTCTTCTTCCTCGAGTTTCTGTTTCTTTCGTCTTTTGTTTTCTTTCTTCATTCTCTTCGTCTTACTTCGTCTAATAATCTTCTAATTAGTTTTTATAAATCTTTTTCAACCTTTTCCGACCTAAATCCATTATAATCAATACGGGTCTCGACACGATCTGAGGTGACCTTGAGAGCAGTGAGCAGGCTGGCTAGCTGGGCAGTTATAACATCACTATTATCATTGTTTTTGTTGGACGAAGCTGAAGATGGGGCCATGGTTCTCAGGTAGAAAAACGGCTCACATTGCATCTCAATCCGACACGGTTTAATGACTAAACGCAGACAACACAAAGGACGGAAAAGAGATCAGACTCAACAAGACAAGGACGACCATGTGTGGTACCTCGGTCCTGACACGATTTATACGTGACGGTGTTGACCGGACTTTAACTCGCGTCTAACATAGTGGCGTGACGCCGTTGGACTAGTCTTGTGGTGAGACGACTCATAAGTAAAGATCCATAAGTACGCTTGGTTCGACTCGATAGACAGTAGGCGGAATTGGAATGGTGGACTGAAGTTTTCGAAAACAGAAATTTTCAAAATGATTCGTTTGTCGCTTTATGGACGACCTCCGAAGAATAGGGATCTCCAAAAGTCGGTCAGTTGAACAGTTGTCTGAAGTTTTTTTTCAAAAGACAGTTTGAGCTTGAGTCGGCTCGAAAAACAATGTACTGTTTCTCAAAGACGGTTTGTTGAAATTCAAAATTGTATGTTCTGAAAATCGAGTTTTGAAATGTTTGAGAAGGTGTCGGGGACGGTGCATGGTCTTAGGGATTTGAAAATGTCTCGCAAAAGGGGTGTGAGCCTTTCTCGGGTTTTGAAAGAGCAATTGTGTTGGCGCGAGACGGGTTAAAATCCGTGTCTTGACGCGGCGATTATAACGGCGTAAACAGGTGTTTTAAAACGGTTGTAGAAAAACGGGTTTTGAAAATCGTCATTACGACGGCCCAGAAAGGCGTGTTTTAAATGGTTGTAGAAAACCGGGTTTTGAAAATCGTCATTACGACGGCCTAGAAAGGCGTGTTGTTTGAAAGTTAACGGTCGGCGAAAGACCGAGGTTTGAAATGGCCATTATAACGGCGCAAAAAGGGTGTCTTTTTTAAAATGACACGGAAGGACTTATGATCAGATAACACATAAGCACTCGCAGTTTCATTATATTATGCATAATGCTGACACGGGTTTTGGTTTAAAAGGGTGGGTTACACACCAAGCCATCAAACCCCGATTTTCGAGAGGGATACAAATCCAAACAAAATGTGTAAGGAGGGTGCCCTAGCCTCGTGCTCGAAGGTGATGAAAGCTCTTTGACGAAACAGAAATGTGTAATGTCAATGGTATGCTTGACTTAATCAGGATTCGAAACGCGGGGATGCGAAAACTCACACCAACGAGACGAGCCAATTGGTCGAAAAGGGTTAGGTTGTGAGCCCGGACAAGGAACCCGACTATGATCATAATACCAATTAATGAATTTCAACCAATACCTCGTTCGAGGCTCACCATCTAGGGATCATAAAGACACAAGTGTCCTAGCTATCCCAGTGGAGTCGCCAAACTGTGGACATGGGCCACGTGCACCGCAAGCCAATCTGTGGACGTACATCGGTCTTTATAAAAGCCACGCTCGGCGCCGTAAAAATGCTTTCGACCGGATCGTTTTAGATCGGTCGATTTCATCTCGGCAAGGGTCTCGAAACGATGCGAGAGATGTTCGGAGTCGCCACTAAGCCCTTATGGGATGCTTGGAACCTGTTCGAATCCACTTTATACCCAGGTCAACCAAGGCAAAAAGCGGTGTTTGACATAGGTACTAAAGATAAGGAATCGTCCCTCTTTAGCATCCTATCTCTAGAATGACTCTCGTACGCCCTGGATAAGTTCGTCCACTGTCAAAGTTTCTGAGTAAGAGGTGAAGGTACGTATTGGGAAGCCCTTTAATCGGACAACTAATCCCACCCGCGGTAGCGGCCTCTACTGATCGATCTTGGTTGGTAAAATGCAAAAGTTTGAACCGCGCATCCACGAGTTTGAACCTAACATGTGAGCTTTCTATGTCGGTCGTTTAATCCAAGTATCAAGTATTTGATGTCGAGTTTGATTTAATGTTGATTTGCATGCAAGACGGAAATTAAACATCCATTTACCAAGTTAGGTTCATGGTGCGTAACGTGATCCATTTGTCTTAGTAAGGCGTTTTGCAAATATGATGTAAAATGGGCGGATTTGTCATCTGATCCGTCCTGTATTCGGGTTAACCGAAATTGGGATCGTCTTAGACAAGTGCTGGAAGGAAATCGACCTTGCATCAGACAGCCAATATAGGTGCGAGTCTTCTGCCGATACAAGCAGGCCTGTCCTGGTTTGAAAATGGAAAAATGAGTGGCCTGTTTAGGCGCGGTTCAACAGACGATTGAAGGACGTCTTCTGACCATTGAAAAAGTTTGTAAAACGGATTAAAAAAGGGTGTTTGAACACGTCTTAATTTGAAAAGGCCGTTTAGGCCGCTTTTGTATTGATATGAAGAACGAGACTTGAATAATCATCATTATTTTGACAATATTCGATGTCGGGTTCGGTACTACACGCTTGACATGAATAGTTTTCAAAATGATTATGAACTAATTATTTTGAGTTCATTTATTTGTAATTAGTCAATGTTTACCATCGTACTCGGGTTAAAATCCGACATGGTATGTAGAACCAAGGATGATTTTGTATTTATGACTAATGCATTTGTTTTTAAAATGTAAGGAAATGAAATAAAAGGTTTCAAAATACCTTTTAAAATGTAATTAACCAAATATTATCACCTAAACACGGATTAACCGTCATGGTATTAGGAACCATGGATGAAAAATGTTTCATGGTTAAAAGTTTGTCATAAAAATGATTTAAAATATTTGAAATGGTAAAAACCGATTATAAATATGAAATGAAATTAAAAGGGAAGAAGAGACCAAACACAGTTGGATTTAGGCTGAGAGAGCCTTTAGGCGCGAGCCTGGTTGCTATACAAGCAGCCCCTACCACAACCAAAAATCCGGTTTTAGCTCATTTATCCCATATTTGGACCATGTTATGCATGTTATAGACATGAAACAGATAAAAAAAACATGATAGAAGAGGATTTTTACACCATCATACTTACATGCTTGGCTTGAGATGAGAAATCGACGAATGTGTATGAACTTGTTTGGTCGTAAAACTCGGTTTTAAAAACGTTTTAGCAATGTAAAAGAGTGTTTTAAGTTTAATGATGGTGTAGTTGGTCAAGATGGTCGGTCAAGTTATTTAATGCACGATGACGGTACCAAAAAATATGTAAGGCTTGTGTTTTCGATCGGTAGGTTGGAAACACGTGCCGGTTTGTGACTTGAGAAGTGCAGTCTAGAATTTTAAGGGAGAAATGAGGGGGCGGACACTCGCGTAACTCTAAAATGGTGGCATTTGAGGGGTATTTATAGAAAAATGGGTGGTTGTGTGTGTTTTGAGCGAGGTTGCTGCATGGGCTGCTCGAAGAGGAGCGAGCCATTTCGCGGGTCTTCGAGGTGTCTTGTCACTATCAAGCAAGTGTAATCATGATTTGTTCTATCCTATGTTTTGGATGAACTTGATTTTTACTTGACCATTAAGGATTCCGGGAAACCTTAACCTGGAAATCTTTGATAAGTTTGTTTTTTCTGTTTGACTCGATTTGACTCGTTGTTGGAGACGCGATTTGAAGTTTTGAGTCGGTTTTTGGTCCAGTGTCGGTTTTGACTCTAATTAGTGTCATTGTGACCCCGTCGTCATGCATTAAACACTCCAGGTACTTTTGAAAAGTTTTGAAATGTTTTATTTTCGAAATCATTTTAAGTTTTCCAACGTATAGTTATACAAAACTGTCGATCAAACGCTGTGCTTCCTAAGCATGTTATAGTCCGATAATCATTGGGTGTTTGTTGGAGACTCGACAGATATTGGGTATCTACACACTTGCACACACCCACTTCACGAGTCGAGTCTTTTGTGTAAGTGTGCAAAAATGGTCGATCGTATTTTTATTCGTCGTCGATTTCTTATCCTCAATCTAAAATGGTGGGAACTAGTCTTGGAAGCGTTATTGGTCAACCCGAACAGTCCGCAAATGGTAATGATCAAATCCTACTTGCACTCCTTCGTCTCCAGATAACCCAAGACCAAGCTTATGATCGCCTTAACGTTATCGAAGGTCGTATTGTGGCTGTAGAAACTAGACTTCCTCCTTCAGAGGGTCCCATTCCTGACGCGCTCATACACGATAATCCTCCACCCTTCGAACAACCAGAAGTTAATCTTCCACCAGGTCCTACTGAAGCTGAAAAGCGACTCAAGTATTTGGAAGAGCAACTAATGTATCTCAAGGGAGATGACATCTATAGGGAAAACAGACGCAAATATGAGGCAGTTAATGCTCAACTTCCAACTAACTTCAACATGACTGACATCCCGAAGTTTAAGGGGCATGAAAACCCTTTGAACCATATTCGTGCATTCAAAGACTATATGTCTATGAAAGGCATTAAGCCAGAGATGTTCTTAAGTACCTTTCCTTCATCTCTTAATACTATTCCTAAGCAATGGTTCTACTCCTTGGATCAGAAGAAAATTGCTACTAGGGACGATGCTGCAATTGAGTTCACCAAACAGTACGCAGATAATGCTGAAATTCAAGTCAATATGTGCACTCTAGAGGTTCTTACCCAAAATGAGAAAGAAGGTTTCACCGACTTCCTAAGTAGGTGGAGAAAGACTAACACGCAACTCGTCGGACGCTCAGACAAAGCTACTCTTGTTGAAAAGTTCGTGGACAATTTAAGGCCAATCTATGCGAATGATCTAAGGTACCAAAACATAAAGTCTTTCCAAGACTTAACTCTGTTCGGAACAAGGATTGAAGACGACATCTATAAAAGACTCTTGTTCTTAATGGTAGGTGAAGGATATCAAGGCACAACAAGTCATTCTTATGGCTCCACTAGCAAGACCGACGAGGTCAACCTTGTCGAATCGTCTACTAAGAAGAATAACCTGCAAAGGAAGTTTACCAATGTTTGTGACTCGTACTCCAATGCTCTAAAAAGATTGATGAAACATGGCAAACTCCAACCCATAGGACCTACACCTGACCCAGAGAAGAAGTCTAAGTTCTGGGATGAGAATGCCTATGGCGAGTACCGTAGAGGCAAAGGGCATGATACATATAATTTCTTCAAATTGAAGCACGCTAGTCAGGATATGATTGAAGATGGGCGCTTGCCTATACCTCCTGTAAGCAAGCCTAGCAATACTCAGAATCCTCTTGGAATTTTGATGATCACAGATAAGGAATCCAGCTTTGATTGTTCACACCTCATTTCTCCAGTAGAAGATGAGGTCAATGCACTAGAAAATGAGGAGAGTTATTCTACCATCTCCCCTACTATCGCTGATTTTGTCGCATGGGCAAAGGATGTAAGTAGACAAGTTTCAGGGCTAGAAGCTACAGTGGGATCCCTACGCAATCCAAGCACTATCCCTAGGGGAGACAAGCCAGTGGTTCCAGTCTTATCTAAAGGATCCACAATGCAAGAAGTGATCGCAGTGACCGAAAATTTAGTCGAGCAAATAATCAGCCTAGAAGCTGAAATCATAAGCTTGAGAGAGCTCAGTATCATCAATGGAATATGGGCAGATGACGATGAAGATGTTTAACTTAAAGAACATCCTCTAGTCAAGGCTAGTGAAGATCAAGATGTAGACCACCTTACTCGCTCGGGACGTCCATATCAAAATGTCACTCAAGGACAAACGAGTGGTCCAGTTGCTAATGGTCCAACTACTAACACCAGTGTCATCACACCAAATGATGGCGAACATACATCTGTTGACCATTTATTGCAGCAACTTAAAAAGACAAAGGCTAATGTTTCACTCTGGCAACTAGTTGCAAGTTCAGTTCCTCATCGTCAGGCTTTACTGCAAGCATTGGCTAAATTGAACGTAGCACATGACTCTACACCCAATGACGTCGTCAACCTAGTCTTCCAAGACTCAGTCAAGCTAAGTAACCCAGTTACTTTCTCAGATGAGGACTTGCCTACCTTTGGCGTCACTCATAACCTCGCTCTATACATCACAGTTACATGCTTTAAGAAGAACGTACCAATGACTTTGGTGGATGATGGCTCCGCAATCAATGTCATACCACTAAAGACAGCATACAAGTTAGGCATGAAAGAATCAGAATGGACTCCTACTAACCAAGGCATTCTGGCATACGATGGAACGCGACGTAAAGTATTGGGGCTAATTAACCTTACTGTGGCCACTGGGCAAATCGAGCAAAAGGTTAATTTTCAGATAGTGGACATCGAGGCATCTTTCAATATACTTCTAGGTAGGTCCTGGATTCACGCTTCCAAAGCAGTCACATCCACCTTACACCAAAAGATCAAGATCCCTCTAGATAGCAAGGTAGCAACGATCACTTTGTCACCTATCAAGGCCGTAATAGAGAAAACGTCAAGCAACCAAGTAGTTACAGATCCAGTGCACGAGCTTGGAGGATTTCAAATCATAAACCTTATACAGAGCGAGCTGGCTCCCTTGTACTTCAACCTTTACTCCAACTTAGTGGTCAACCACATACTCAAATCCCAGGGATACTTCCCAGGAATGCCACGAAACCCTATCAGAGAGAGTACCTTTACACCTTTTAAGGAAGGTAACTCTCAAAAGATACCAATAGGCTTGGGGTACAAGCCCATGAAGGCTGAAACCTTCGAAATGCTTACTCAAGTTCAGAATCGCAAAAGTAAAGGAGTCCAAATGCAACCCTATCTCCCTACACTAAATGGGTACTTCGTCAGGGAAGGGGATTGTGAATATTTTCATGGATTTCCAAACTTTGGTGGTACAGAGGCAATCAACTAGCTGGAATCAAGGTCTCCCATGATTGTTACTTCATTCCTCCAGAAACGGTTCATACCTTCAAAACTCATCAGACGCCTTGTCTCGACGAGCAAGCTGTTAGCCTTCTATTCTGAGAGGATCGATTCGTCAAGGCAGCGCATGATGAGATCATTACCATGATACTTCAAGACGACCATTTCAACCCTACAACACTGATCACTGACACCAACTCAAATCAGTAAAAGGATGGAGAAAGTCGATCAAGTGGACCAACAATCAAGGAAAACTCTTCAAGGTCACTACTGGAGAAGGAGAGATGTTCAAAGGAGAAGCCGGAGACGATGAATTCGAGTCAGAGTTGGAATCAGAGTCGGAGTCGGAATCTAAGTCTAAAAAAGTCGCTAAAGAGTCTCCTCCTATCGTCACTCCCCACCCTTTTGTTTCTCCTATCATAGTATCGCCTAGTAACAGTAACATGGGTAATGTCCCAGCAACTGTCCCTCTACCGCCACTGACTAATGCGTAGATGGCTTCTTTGTTTCGGCTATTTTCAAACATTAATATGAATAAATCTGATTCTAATTACTCCTTGTGTTATTCTAAATGCAATTCTGTTTACGATGATAATGAGGATGATCCTGACCCAGAACCTCCCTATATAATTAAAGAAATACTAGAAAAGGAGGAAGGGGCACCAGTTATAGAAAACACCAAACCTATCAACGTAGGAACGGAATTAGAACCCCAAGAACTTAGGATAGGGACGACCCTAGACCCAACTGAAAGGGCTTGTTTCATCGACATTCTACACGAGTTCCAAGACGTCTACGCTTGGTCTTACAAGGACATGCCAGGGATCGACAAGGATATTGTAGAACATCGCTTTCCAGTTAAGTCAGGTTTCATACCTGTAAAACAGAAACTCCATCGGATGAGGACAGAGAGGGCTCTTATGATTAAAGAAGAAGTCAATAAGCAATTCAAAGCCGGGTTCATCAAAGTTTCCGAGTAAACAGATTGGGATCACCTTTTATCAGGGTTCATACACCCAGTCACGGTTACCTTTAGGCCGCCCTCTTATCGACGTTTTCCTTCTAGGGTCCCATACCCTAACACAATCCTTATATATCTTTTAGGTCTTAACCTTAGCTCCTACGCTTACCCTTAGCTCCTACGCAACTTCGGAAACATCTCGAGAAGGAAGTCTCAGGTATGATCTCTTCTTATGGCTGGCGAGCCTCCTTACGTAGTCTAATGGACTTTAAACGACCCTCCCCGATAGTCGACAGACTCTAAAATGTTCCAGACGACAGGTCCTTGGCTCAGACCCCTTGAGCCACCTCGCGTCGCCATAGTCGTCAGGTTGTAATCTTCGATCGACCTGATGGCTATACTTTGCCTTTCGCCTTGTCCAAGCCTTGGTCAAAGTGGGGGCTCTGTAGATACCTCATTTCTACACCTTCCGCCAACCACCCAGTGATGATTGGGCCGCATGTTTGGTACGCGGAACGATTTATGATAGTACGTAAGTTTATCATCAAGTGATAGCTCAAATACTTGTGTCTACCCCTTGGTCGTCATCTACGCGCCAATACGGTCATTTTGATAGTAATTAGAGTTCATTTGGAGTCCGGGTCAAAAACCGCTTCATTTTCTAAGAAATTGTTTAAAATGCCGAGTCGGAACGTCCTAGAATATTCCATATATTTTTTCCATAATTTAATTTTATATCTTTTGGTAAAATATATCCCATAAATCTTATTTTACCAAATAAGGAAGTAGAGATCAACCGCGATTCCCTAAAAGAAACGCTGAAATTTTTCTTCCGCAGGGGGAAACCACTGGGGAAATGACGCAGCAGATGCTGCGCCTCTTGGAAGGATCGCAGCAGCTGCTGCGCCTCTTCCCTAGCTCGTTTCTGCCTGTTTTAAGATTTTTTTCCGTGATTTGTTTCCATAGTTTGAATCATTCCAAAACTCCTCACATTTTTTAGTTTAAATAAGGATCTTCGTTCCACATATTTTTGACGCGAGTGTCCGCCCTTGTCTTCTCCCTTTGCATTCTAAGACCGTGCTCTAAGCTTTCAACGCCTACGTGCTTGATCAATCGACCACGTAAGCTCATTTCATTCTGAGTTCCAGTCACGTTGCATGACCGACCAATTTGACCACTAAACATCAATGAATTTAATCTAAATCCTCTAACGTTAACTTAGTCAATCTTGTTTCGTCAATCATGTAAGTCTGAGGGTCTAAATCTCATATTTTTATTGTATTTTGTTTTTTGTACTTATTATTTTAAGATTTACGTCAAAAGTATGATTAAAACCGACTTCTAAAACCCTTTCATCAAACCGTTTTTATAGATCAGCAACAACCAGATGTCGAGAAGAAACGCAGCAGCTGCTGCGCCTCTTCCAAGGGTCGCGGCATCTGTTGCGCCTCTTCCAGAGGTTGTCGCTGCTTCTGCTCTTCTTCTTCTTTTTCCTTGGTTTTTCCTGTTGTTTTTCGTTCTATTTGTTTTATCTTCTTATTTTTCTTTCTTTGTACATTAAGCCACGTTTTAATATTATTCCTTTTAATTATCACCTTTTATTCCGACTTAAATCCCTTATAACCAATATTTGCGGGTTTTTGTCACTAAATCAAACCCGGATTTCAGAGATTCGATTCGTTCTTATCATGTTTATGGAATTCGTCCTCTGTACATGTTTTTCATCGTTTATTTCCAGTTTATCCAATTCCTTCATGTTCGTTTCCATCTTCACAAATAAACCTTATTCGGATCAATTCGTCTATAATTCGTTCTTAACTCGTTTTAATCCATTTTGATTCGTGTTCATTGCTTTTACGACGACTTCATATGTAATTAACATGTTAAATCACCTTCACTTGAGTCAAATATCGATAATCAATCATTAAGCATATCAACGAACATTAACCAACCCGCGGTTCTGTCTTCACAGCCAGAACTCAACCCAGGAACAGACGCAGTGATAGCTGCGCCTCTTCCAAGGGACGCAGCAGTGATGCGCCTGTTCCGAGATGAGTTCTGTCCCTGAACTTCCGTTCTCGCTTCGACCTAATACTTTATTTGCGTAATTAATTGACTACTAACCATAATATCTCCCTTAACCGCTCTTTTGTTATCACTTTATTTTCCAACTTTATTTATTTTCTTTTCTTTTCTTCAAATCGTCCGTCTTAAGTATATTTTTGACGTAAATCAATTAATTCTTGGTGTTGCGTGCATAATCAGTTTGGTTTTTCCGAGTTAAATGTAACTTAATTAAAACTAGATAATTTGTTATTTATAAGGATAAAGCCACGAAATTTTTTTGCATGTAATATATTCTGGTTCTAAAATATATTTCCGTCATTTTGATTATTTATGGATGATTATTGCTTATTTTAATGGTTTTTAGTAAATTAATTACATTTTCATGAGTAAATGAACTTCTATTTACTAAAAATAGTTAAACTTCACTAATGGCCGTGATTTTTTAGTATGACCCCTCACATGCATATTTTTCATTATGTATGTAAAATTTTGGATCATTGTGATTAGTTTTGCATATTTTATGATTTTTATGTGATAAAAATGGTATAAGTGGAGGTTAAATGACTAAAAATAGCTACACTTTGAAACAGGCCATGAAATTTTGATTGATTTTGTATGTTTATTGATTTTTATGTGATAAAATCGATAAAAGGGCAACTTTATTAGTCATAAAAGTAAATTCGAATTTTTGGTTGAAATTTTGCCATTTCCAGGTTCTGGAAATTATTTAAGAATGTTCAAAATTTTTATTTTGATTTTTTCCCACACTTTTATGTTTAATTTGGATTAAATGGTAAAAGTTATGATTTATACAATTTATTAATGAAGTAAATTATAAATATTTTTTGGGCAAATTTTATTGAGTTTTTGGAATCTTGGTAATATTCCACTATTTACAAAAATATGATTTTGAATTTTTCCAAATTTTTATGATTTATTGGAAATTATTTCATAATAATTATGATTAAAAGAAGTTTAAATAAGTAATAATACAAAACCAAGTTGAATTATTGTCAAAATTGAGTAAGGACTAATTTTGAGTCCTAATTGAGTTAGGGTAATTAACTTGAGCTTAAATTTGATTTAAGTATTGATTTGTGATTTTAATAAGTTATTATCACGCATTTCCATAAAACCAGATTATATACGATATAAGGTTTAGGTAGGACGATTTGGCACATTAATTTGGCATGTTAATCACATATAATAATGCTGCATTTTTATTGATGAATGTCATATTTTATTTATGTAATTTTGAATTATGTAATTTTATCTTAGTATGGCCTTAGTTTTAATCGGTATTACCGGTAAAGTAAGGGATTACCGATTCGGTGGTAATTTTATGTGATCTCGTATCACTTTTATTTTTACTAGATTCATTTTTTACAAACGTATAATAGGAATAGCTATGTATTTTATTATTAATTGTAATTCCGGAATTTCTTCAAGACGGTGCCAATCGGAAAGGCGTTCCAATTAAGAAGGAGTCCTTGGGAAGCGTGCCACTTGAAGTTCAAGGGACCAATGGAGTTGGTTTCCGAATTTGTAAATAGAATATTAGATTTTCTATTTTAGGAAGGCCATACTACGAAATTTATTTATTGCTTTGCATTTATTCTTTATATGTTACATGCATTGCCAAATCGCCATAAACAACACATGCATATCATATCGAGTAATCGACCGTGTCAATTATAATTATCGTTAGTTCAATAATTTAGTTCACTTAAATTTAATAGATAATAAATTAACTCGACCTCACACATTTTAAAAGATTGAGACTTAGCCTTACCAAATAGTAGGAACTCATGAATCTCAATTTCATATAGGTACAATACGGTATTGAAACATTATATCGGGGTGCTTTCAATTGACATTGGGTAAGTGGGGTAATTAATGCGTATGGCGTAACGACTATTTAATAACTACGCATCATAAAATCATGTCGGAATTAGAGTTAATTAAGTAGCTTATTATTTCTATTTTCTAGTTAATAAACACTTATCGAGCTTCGAAATATGGGACGAGTTCGAGTGGCCATAATATCGACGCAAGGAGTATTAGATCAAGTTCGTCGATATGAGACGTCGATATGCAAGATCGATGGGAAAGCTCGAAGGCCTTGCCCGATGTTGTTGTTCGAACAGGTGCACGGATCACGGATCAGCAAGGATGTGTCGAAGGCTTTGTTCGATGCACCTAAGAATCCTAAGCCTTCTAATTATTATTTGTAATTTCAAATAAGAGCATTAATTGTAGCATTTAATTTTCGCCTTGTAGCCCATGGTTAGGCTTGTGAATCGGCCTATTTATAGTCCGATTTCTCTCATTTGTAATGATCCATGAATCCAACATTTTGAGAATTAGAAAAAAACTTGTGTGTTTCACAAAACTCGTTTTCTTGCATAGAGAACAAACATGGTTCATTTTAAGATGCATTCTTAATCGAATTCCTGAGTTATAATCAATAGGTCTTGATTATAGTTCACCATTGTTCGAGTTATAGGTCTATCCCGAGCAAATATCCTATTGTTTTCAAGATTATTATTGATCTTGAAGCAAATATCCCATTGGTTCGATCTCTTCACAAGGTATCGAAACAAATATCCTTTTTATTCTTTTTCGCTTCCGCTCAATACGCATCAGTAATAAATAGTTATTACACTTCGAAAATTTGGTTGATCTCAACGAAGGTATTTGCGACCGTAGCTGCAATAGGTTCGGGCTAAAGATGAACTTAATGTAATTTCATTGACCGAGAGTTCTAAGTGTAGAATCGGTTAAAGAGTTAACCCACCAAGTCATATTAATAAAGTTGTAGAGGGCCCGTTGGCTCACAATCGAGTTAGTATGGATTTGGATCTCGGAATCATTTATATAATGGAGTAGAGGTCATTATATAAATGCTAAAACATACTAAAATGTTTTAGATATAACGATGAATGTTTAATTTTCCCACTATTTCGTTGTTTTTAATGTTGTTCTATTTCATTACTCCTACTCATATGCGATATCATTTGATTGTAACACGCGTCTTTGCTAAACCACTATTGCTAACGACAAGGAATCTCTTTCTAAAAATGAACCGTATCATAGGTTGTGGACTAGCTCCATAGGAATCGTTCTATTCCATAGAACTCGATAGTAATTGTCCTATGCAAATACAAGATTAACAACTTAAATTCCTTACATACCCATGTATATGAAATCTCTTATGAAGAAGAATAAATAGAAGTAGTAATTAGTCAAAATATATTTTGATAATTCTTCTATGCATCCATGGTTCAAAAGTCTTATTGCTCAACCTAAACACTTGTCATCAAGCACTTAAGTTGTTAAGAACATGACAATGTTAAATTGGTAAATGGATTTGTTAGAAATTTTGATTGACCAAATACCACAATAGAGTTCATCCTTGTGAAGGATTAACTAGGAATTTATATGAAGATAAGTCTTCATCAAGTAGAAATTCATGACGTCAGTGGGAGCAATAAGCAGTAAGTACTTATCTTAATTGTTAAGGATAGAACTAGGCTTGAAAGAGAAGGTGTTATACACTAAAATAGACAAACCCCAAATAAGTAAAGATCAAGGAAGTTGGTCGTGTGACTCCAGCATATTCCTTCTTGAATATTTATGACATTGACATTGTATTATTGCCAATTACCACATCATGAGTATTTGATAAAAATTTATGGATTTCGTCATAATATTTGGCATTATCGTGTGACGACTAGCAAGAATAAGTTCAGAAATTTGCATGAATGGAACTAGGGTAGTTGCCATTTCATCCATGAACATATGAATGTTGTAGTGTACTCATTTTAGTTTTGTATTTAGAAATGTACCTCAATAATATTTATGATGTACACTAACTCTAAATAAGAATATAATTCATGTTTTTGTATAAAAATAAAACGGGTTTCACTATTATGCAGTTAAAACAAGCATTGTGCCCTTACATACCACGATTAAGTTTATGGTGAGACCATACAAATCAAGGTAATTATATTCAAACAAGAAATAAATGTCATATATACAAGACTCAAGTTGGTAACCCCAATCATTTCTCAATTCTCGATTGAAAATCACATTTAGAAACTAGTTTTGACTAGTCTTCGAAACCATTTGATTGGGTATCTTTTGGTGTATGCGAATCTTGTATTCAATGCAAGTTAATTCACGACTTTTTTTTCTGGAAATGGATTATGAATAGAGCAAGATATTCGCCCTATTTACACTTTGAAGTGTATGGTCGAATACAATTTCAATCAAAGAAGGTTATTAGTTCTTCATCTCTTTTACCAATGAATTAGGTAGATACTTGATATCCACTTAATGAGGTAAGAAGAGAAATTCTTTGAATAAGTTCAATGAATGTTTAAAAAGTATCAAAACCTACATATTATAAAACCAAAGTATTATTATTACTTTGCTAAATGGGGAACAATAAAGTGATGACTTTTATCTGCAACATATAGAGTGTGATATGGTATCACAAGATCACTTTCATAATCACACCCTATCAAGATAAGGTGTATTAGAAAGTTACAAAGCATCCTATATGACATGATTGAATCTTTACTATAAAGTTGGAGATAGTTTCTGTTGCAAATTTGTCTAGCATTTTTTAATTTTTCCACTAAAACAGAATATAGTTAAACCAATCAAGTACAATTAATATGAGATATGGTTAGGCCAGGCACCTAAGTTTTAGCTTGTTTCGATAGTAAACTTGTGCTCATTTCCCCTACATGATCACGAGAACAAAGGGTTTGTGGGTCGTGATGCTGTCTATTAATGAAATGAAATTATTTCTAAAAGACAGAGTGGGAGAAAATGTCCAAGAGCCACAAACTGAGAATAAGACATAGGAAGATGTTCCTTCTTGGTCAAAATCGGTAATTATTGATTCGAAACCTAACTGGAGAGGAGTCATGTTATTTTTGGAAGTAACAATCCTGTAACTTATTAAGATGCTTTATCTAGTCTCAACTCCACAAGAGTCCGAAATGAGAATAAACATGAAAATGTTTATTTAGCTTGGTTGATTTGTGGCAAAGGGTTTTTGCTCGCAACAACAACGCTTCATTAAAATTCAGATTTTAAAAATTCGGATTTTATAGTTGGATTTAAAAATCATCTTGCATGAGTTTTGAAAATCGCAACTATCCTAAGGTAGGTTGAAAACATAAGAAGAAGTCTTAAGTAGAAGTAAAGGAGTTGAATAGTATGTTTTGATCATGTGATAAACCTTTCTCGAATTGTCGAGTAGTTCGGTTTATACATGTAGTTTAGTGGGAGTAATGTGGTGTTACTAGTCTTATATGTAAGGGACATATTGATCATTGTGAATGATGGAAGACTTAGGCGAAGAATAATACATCTCTAAGGTATCCAGACCTATTAAGATAGTTCTAAGAGGATATTAGCGTTGAATGAATATTCTTATGTTAATAAGAATCTTGTCAAGTTCAAAAGTGTTGAACATGTAGAAATTGAATCCACGTGCTTCCGCTGCGGGATTAATTCATTACGCTAAGATGTATCACCATTCTTAAACTTCGTATACTTCGAGTATGACGAGAAGTTATAAATCGAATCCTTGAGAGAAGTCTCTATATAGCCATATAGTTCATTGGTTAGTACTCATGAAGCACTAAAGAGATGAAGCTAAAGTGATTAGAAATGATATGGATTTATGTGCAAGGTGTTACACAATAACCATATTCTAAACACATAAGGATGGTTAGAGAATCACCTTGGCTATATTATTTAAGGAGGATATCTGCTAGAAACATCCTAGGCAGTTGAACAAAGAGATATACACAACGGAAATTGAGTACACTTGTAATAATGAGATATGCAAGAAGGAGGGGATCATATTAGGATTCTGTTTTATGAATTGGAGGAACTATGATAGTTCATTCCAATAACCGAAGGTCCTATCCCTACATACTGTGAGGACAGTGGGAGATATTCAAAGGCAAGAGAGCCTATGTCCAGATTGGATCTTGACACGAACTCAAAGAAATTCTTATAATACAAGATTATTCACAAGAATGGGAAATAGTATATAGTAAGGTTAGGGAAAGTGGAAAGTATTGCTAAAACTGGCTAACCAAGGCTTTTTCATAGGCTAAGCATGATAAGTCATGCCATTTCAATTGAGTTGAGATGTATAGTTATATACAATATGATGTATGGATTATAGATTATGTAGTAATTGATATGATATCAATTTTACATATGTGGTAATGCATTCATCGTTTGAGTTTTATTAAAAACTCTTTTACTACTTTGTTATAACCAAATAGGTTGTAAGGACAACGTTGAACCCTATTGAAGTGAACTGGATTAACATAGTATTGGCCCCTAGTTGCTTATATGAGGTGATGTCTCGAAGTGACTAGAGTGTGATGCGATTGATGGCAAGTTCAAGTGCCACAGAGTCATAAGAGATTACTAGTCGATCACATAGGTAGACTGTATGGGACACTCTGTCGGGCAGTGACTGCTTATAGAGTTCTGGTAATTTTTATAAACCCTGGTCGTGGCGAGAGATACTATAGTATTTTTTTGAGTCGATTCTTTGACTAAAGACTATTCGCCCAAGGTGGCACAGTTTCTTTTGGGTCATGATGAGCTGTGGCTATTCAAAGGGAATAGTGCGATAGGAATTGTCTACCTCCTTGTCAGAGTTATCTAAAATCTCAAGGCCACTCGAGGAGTAGTGAACTGAAAATGCGTGGCCACGCTCGGAAGGTATCTACGGTAGATAAATCAGGTCAGACATTTACTCTCCAGATCGAGGAAACCACTCAAGATATGATCAAATGGAAGTACGACCTGCAAGACATCTTACATTGAGTGGGAGATGATATAATAGGATAAGAGAATTGGTGACGCACACTTGTCTCGGACAAGTGGGAGATTGTTGGAGTATGTGTCCTCGACAATACTGCGATCACATGTTTAAATCTCATAATAAGAATACGTAAGGGATGATTCAATTATATAGTCAACTGATCAACATTAATCGATAATGATTGGCTAACTAGAGTTTGACATTACTGTCATTTAACGGTGGTTATCAATTGATCCCTTAAGGTCACACCTATAGGACAATTCCCTTAATAGATTAATTAATTAATTGTATAATGATACAAGTTAATTAATTCCTTAAAATTGAACAATTTGTTTTGTGAGTAAAAATAAGTATCTTATTGTAATTTGATTAAATAAGATTCATTTTAGTAATTGAAATGTTTTCATTACTAAAATTGATTATTGTTTATGAAACAATTGAAATAAATATGAATAGTTAATTATAATTACAAGACGTTGTGAATTATATTAACATGACCCATTTTATACCATGTAATTAATTATGAATTACTAGACAATTTGTTATTTGTAATTTAATTAATTTATATAATGATATTTAATTGTTAAATATGCACTAAATTGATTAATAACATGTTACATGCTACATGTGACATATTGTGTGACAATGTTATAATTGAAAAAATAAAATGGATAACCATATTATGGTATGGACCGAAAAAAATGAAGGTTTTTGAGGTTAGTGGATGTTTTATTTTAAGTATAAAACAAACACAATAATTACCTAAAAGCTAGCCTTTAACACCTATGTTTTTTATAAGAGAAAAAGCAAAAGGTGAAGGCCATACATTGGCCTTCTCCAACCTCCTACCCGGCCTCCCATATGTAAAAGGAGAGCTTGGCTCTCATTTTTGCTACACATATACTTATGTAAATCATTTTTGATGATAAGATACTCACATCTCTCTAAAATAAGTTTTAGATCTAAAACTTGTTCAATCTAAATTCTAATAATTCCTCCTTATTACTAGTGTAGTAACTACTATATTATTAGAATTTTATTTTAAGGAAAACTAGTATATTAATCTAGTTAATTAATATATTAGTATTAAGGGGATATTGTCTTGGTTGCAATCAAGAGGAGACTTTCTAATTTGAAAGTTTGAGTATATGGAGGATCATTCCTATGTACTAAGCTCAAGAACAAGTGAAGGTAGGAGACCTTACTAGTGCCCAAAATCCGGTACATTTACAATGTACGAAAACTCGATTTTCTTACTTATTTCATTATTTTGTTATGCATGCACTAGATCCACATAAATATAAATTATGGGTAATTTATCAAATGCATTAGATGAGTCTAATAGGGGTATTTTAACCCAACAATAGCAATGAAGAAGGAAAAATACATAAGCTCTGCGCCTCGCCGCATAAGAGATACTAGGGTCCTCCCTATTTATAAGTCGATCGACAAATTCGAACATACGAACACCTTTTGAGGTCACAAGACGGTCTACCTCAGCCTTGGTCAACCCAAGCAAATCCCTAAATTTATTTTTATAGCCTTGAGAGCTAGGGGGTATAGCCGGAACACTTCCTGCGTCCCATCCACCAACCGCAACAATTTCTTCAGGAAAAAGACAAATTTCGCCTCCCGGAAAGGCGAATACATGAAAATTGGGGTCCCAATATTCAAGACAAGCATCCAAAAAGGGCCTACTTACCTTCACTAGCTTAAAACTTATGATTTATCCTAAGTTAAAAGCACCCATGTCGTGTTTCTCCACATTCGTAAATTCATTCGCCCACTCCTTAATGCGATTTTCACAACCATCCGTGTTTTTTGGTAAAATTTGAGAAGATATATGAGGTTTTATGTAATAGACGAAGTCAAGGAAGGGAGAATTGTGAGAATAGAAGCTCAAACGAAGAGTTTATTAACACTATTCGACGTTTGCTAAATTCTGCTGAGAACCGAATAGCTGGAGAGAAGACGTAGCAAAAGCTGCGCCTCTTCGAAGGGTCGCAGCTCTTGCCGCGCCTCTTCCCCAGGCTATTTTTCTCGTTTGACTGCCGTGGGATCTTTCCTAATCTGTTTTAGTTAAAGTTTCCTCTTCCTATAGGGACTTAATTCGGTAATTTCGATTAATTACCAAATTTATGTTTCCAAATATTTTACGGGTTCGCTCTTCGAGACAAAATCGACATTTTCGCCAAATACGCACACTTACTCGTTCTTAATTTTTTTTTTTGGGGGGAATCATTTCACTTCCTCTTTTCAAGAATGTTTATGACACACTTAGACGTTTCTTTTAAATTCTTTTTTTAGGGGATAGCCCACCCTACCGTCCGGTCGCGTCATTTTTGTCCATTTTCGGGTACTTTTTTTCATTTTCTTCTTTTTTCGCGCTAATTTAGGCCATCTTAATTCCTTTTGCTATATGTTTTGCATGAATTTCGGCAGCATGACGGTGCAACCGTCACATGCCAAACCTGTTTTTCAAAGCTAACCCACAGATACAACAAACACCCAGCAGCAAAGGCACGGAAGCCGTCATATATACAACTAAAATGCAAAAATATACATCAAAATACGGGCTCCTGCCCAAAATGTACAAATGTAAAAACATAAGTCAGCAAACTAGTCCTGACGACCCCTAAGCTCAGCCACTGTCTCCTCAGGGGAAACGATCTCAGCATCTCTGGCCTCGAGCTCTCTCAGCAAACGGGTCGTCTCCTCCTGGGACAGCGCCAGCTGATGCTCCAGGTCACGCTCCCTCTACACTGAAAGTGGAGTGATACTTCACTTCACAAAATTGGAGGTATAAAAATAAAGTCGGGTACAAAAGTTTCATACCTGCCGCCCCGAGCCACCTGTAAGGGCCGCAATGGTTGTAGCTCGCAGCTGGTTGGCAATCCTCCACAGCTCCACATGCCTGAACGGTGCCACCTTCATTCAAATATGAAGAAGATTCAAGCAAATGCATTCCTATGTAATAAAACATAAAATACTAAAGACAGCCAAAGCTGGGGGCTTACCCTCTTCACAACGTGCTGCCACTCATCCAAGCTAGCGTCGGTCACTGCCTCACTGAAAGACTGGATCTCCGAGATCACCGCCATGCCCGCCGATTCAGTGTACTCCAACGTCTCTGGAAAAGCTGAGGGCTCGACGCCCGCCACTTCGATCTCCTACAAAACTCAAGTGGTTCATTATTCGCTAATCATTCATCATTTATCAGATCTATCAAAGACAAGTATACGGTAAATATGCTTACCACGGCCGGCCAGTACCACTCACGCCAACCAGGTCAGCTGCCCTCTCAGCCTCTAAAGGCTCCCTAAAAATCGTCTGTGGAGGTTCGATGGGAACCGTAAAAGTGTCACGAGAGCACTACCGAGTCAAGCGCTCACCCAAGTACCACACAGGCCCCATGGTTGTCGTCAACAGCAACATACTCAAACTCTGAGGACGGAGAACCGCGGCCACAAAGGCTAGAGTAGCTCTCCCAAGGCCGGGGCACCCACTAAAGCAAGAAAACGAGGGGTCATTTTTATGATAATCTCTAAATAAAGAAAAAATAAAATGAAGATCAAAGACACTTACGCTGTCTAACTTCAGGGCCTTCATGCGCCTCTTTCCCGACATCTTATCTTCAACATATGGCTCCTTTTTGGGCGTTCTCTTAGTCCTAATCGGCATTTTCTCTTCAACAGACTACAGACAACCATGACTTTTTGTTCCCCAGCGAGAATTCATGATCAATAAATACAGTTCATGGGCTTCTCCTCTTTATCGGAATTTCGCTTGCGACGGCCCGAGCAGATTTTCTGCTCAGCGGTGCCAAGGACGCGCCGTTGTCGATCAAGCACCTTTGTTTTCCTCAACGATGCCAAAGGCGCGTCGTTGTCGATCTATTATTTTCTCCTCAGAAGTGCCAAGGACGGGCCATTGTCGACTCAACATATGATTCTTCCTCGCGGAGTTTAAGATAAAATTCTCCGAAGAGTATTTGTACCTTCAAATCCTTCACCAAGAGGTGTCTCATGTACGGTTTCTTCATATGGCTTGCGAGCTTCCTTGGTATTCTAATGGACTTCAAACGACGCTCCCCATTAGTCGACAGACTCTAAAATGTTCCCGACGACAGGTCCTTGGTTCAAACACCTTGAGCCGCCTCGCGTAGCCATAATCGTCAGGTTATAATCTTCGATTGACCTTATGGATATACTTTGAATTTCACCTTGTCCAAGCCTCAGTCAAAGTGGGGGCTCTGTAGATACCTCATTTCTACACCTCCCGCCAACCACCTCGTGATGATTGGGCCGCATATCTGATACGCAGAATGATTTATGACAGTCTGTAAGTTCATCGTGAAGTGATAGCTCTAACACTCAAGTCAACCTCTGGGTCGTCATCTACACACCGATATGGTCGTTTTGACATTAATTAGTGTTCATTTGGAGTCCGGGTCAAAAAACGCTTCATTTTCTAAAAACCTTTTAAATGCCGAGTCGGAATATTCCTGAATGTTTTAGAATTCTCTAGATATTTATTCCTAATTAAAATTATTATTTTAAGTAAATATCTACCGTAATATTGTATTTCATGGAATAAGGAAGTGTAAATCTACCGAAATTCAATAATAAAACGCGGAAATCTTTCTTGCCAAGGAGGAAACCGCTAGGGAAATGACGCAGCAAATGTTGCGCCTCTTCGAAGGATCGCAGTAGTTGTTGCACCTCTTCTCCCTATCCGTAGCATTCCTAAACTCTTCCATATGTTTAGTATAAATAGAGGCCTTCGTCCTCCGTATTTAGCCCACGAGTGTTCCGCCCTTTCTCTCTCTCTTTGCATTCTAGACGACGTTATTGCCTTTCGACGCCTACGTGGTTGATCAATCGACCACTTAAGCTGAGACCATTCCGAGTCCCAGTCACGTTGCATAGACCCACCAACTTGACCAGCTCCACCTCTAATCAACCTAATCAATCTATTAAATCCTCTAACGAGGGCACTTTCTATGCATATTCGAGTGGAGCAATCATTAAACGATAACTTTAGTGAATCTCGTTTCGTCAAACATGTAAGTCTGAGGGTGTAAATCCCATTTTATTATTGTACTTTTATTTTGTATTAATTAATGTAAATCTATATCAAAAGCACGTTCTAAAACCGATTTAAAATCTGCCTTTTAACATTGTTTTTACGAAACAACAGAAGTCAAACGTCCAGAAGAAATGCAGCAGCAGCTGCGCCTTGAGGAAGGATCACAGCTTTGTTGCGCCTCTTCCAGAGTTTGCTTGGTGCTCCTGCTGTTCTTCTTCTTCCTCGACTTCCTGTAAATTTTCATTTTTTATTCTTTCATTATTCTTCATTCTTTTAGTTATTTCCAAATATAAATCGTATTTTAACAACTATCCTTTTTAATTACAATGCTTAATTCATCCTTAATCCCGAGTAATTCAATACTTGCGGGTTTTCGTCATTTTAATTCAAATCAATTTGTCGGGGTTTTGACTTGTTCATGTCGAGGTTCTGGGAGTCCCAATTTGATATATAAGTTTTCTTTCGAATTTTATTTGTCTAGTTTCATCTTAATCTAATCCTCATGTTTCGCCTTTTTGTATTTTCGACACGAGTTCATCGTATAATCATAATCATGTAAACCGCTGTAATTTCCGTTGTTAGTGATCATGTCATTACTTTTGTGTCTTGACATGGCACGAGGTATTCCAACTGTTTCCAATTTTCCACAATACCCTCGTGGCGACTCCACAAATGCAGGCTTATTCAACCTTTCACAGGTCTCAATGCCTCATAAATCGGTAACGGCCTATGACATGCTTTGGCAAACCAAGGTCCCGTGGGAGAAGTGCCGCCGCCTCAAAACCACAACGCGCAGGTGCGTGCGGCGTGGGTGGCCAATGTCCACACAAGTTTATACGTCCCCCACCAATTGGGGAGCACTATCACTTGTCCCAACTCCAACCTTGGGTGTATTGGATCTATTCAAAGCTTCAAGGAATGTTTGCTGCCCAAATATGTGAACACTGCAAGCTCCTTCTGTAATCTTCTGCCTACTCATCCACACATTAGGTCGTATAGGTGTAGGACCCATGGATTACTTTCCAGACCTCTGCCACACTACTGGGATTTTTAATTGCACTTCAACTTGATGACCAACCTGAGACTCAACCACACCTATAAAGGGAACCTTTTCCTTGCCCTTACTCTGGTGAAAGGCAGCTTTCTCTACATGTTTAGGTCTCCACACTTTTGTAACGGGTTTGGTACCAAAAGTTGTCTGAGTGTTTTTCCTTTTAACTTTCCTGGAATTAGCTGTATTATGATCAACACCTTTGCACTAAGTGCAGACTAATGGTCTTCATTCATATTCAACCTCTATTTCAACAACTTCACCATGCTTATCTAGGAATTTAACCTTATCAGGTAATGGATTACAAAACACAGGCTCTATCATCACACGAGCATACGTTATCCTGGTTTTCTCATCAGTAGCCTGATCACATTTAATAAAATAACCCAGTAACCCAAAAATCCGAGGAATCCCCTTCCCCCAGAATTTCAAAGGAAGTCTATGTAACTTGGCCCATAAATGAACGGATTTCACCTCATGTTTAATCAATTCTACATGAGGAGACCATGGCTTAACTATTAATGGCTGATTATCAAATAAAAAATCCCTTGTTTCAACACCTCTTCCATAGTATTCTTAGTCTTAAACCGAACTAAAAACACACCAATTGGAAGAAATGACAGTTTATCTACCTGATGATTAGCCCACAGACGACGAATGAACCCGTTCACAATCTCCAATAGAGGGTTAGCTCCCAGTATGAAACAATAAAATGAATTGCGCCAGTAGTTCAACTCAATCGGCACTTCTTCTATAGTAAACTGTGGCACATCAGAACCATTCTAAATAACCTCAAGCTCCGTAACATGACAAGCATCTCCATTGCTAATCTCCTCTTCTGTAACGTCTTCGACCAAAGGATCCAACGGCAAAGGGGGAATTCCAATAATGGAACCCATAGACTTCTCCTTCTGTGCTTCAGAACTAGAGGGTCCTTCATTCCTAGTTAAAAATGGAAAATATTCTTGACTTGTAGATGATAGATGATCAAATTTATTGCTTTGTTTTGAATTTTGTGTGATTGATGTACGTTTTGGTGATCTCTCTTTGACGATTGTCATAATTCGATGAATAGAAACCCTATAAAAATCCCTCTTTTTTCTTTCTCTTTCTTTCTCTACATTACTTTTTCATGATAAATACTTACTACTTTATAAAGTTTCAAAAACTTAATCAGAAAGGAGCTAAATTTAGGTCCATTCGGTCCAGACCGAAATTGACCAGTCTTGGACCTCAACGAACGGAAAATCAGAACATCAAAATAAGTGGATCGAGGACCAAACCTAAATAAATCTGGTCCGATTTCAATATACTCCAATGTTGGAATAAGTGTCCTCCGACAATAATGCGATCACAACTATCGATCATGATGATCACATGTTTAAATCTCATATTTAAGAATACACGTGGGAAGTAATATTTTACTGTCAACTGGTCCACACATATCGGTAATGATTGGCTGACTAAAGTTTGACATTACTGTCATGCGACGGTGGTGACCAGTTGATCCCCTTAGGTCATACCTAAAGGGTGACACCCTTAATTGTTTATTTAATTGATCGTATGTGGATACGAATTAATTAACTTGCTTAAAATTGACGGACGATTTTGGAAGTAATATTTACGTGTCTTATTGTAATTTGATTATAATAAGTCACGGTCTAAGTAATCGAATTGTTTTATTACTTAGATGAAATTATTGTTTATGGAAACAATCGAAACGGAATGAATAAATTATTATAAATACAGAATGTTGTAGTTTATAATACGGAAACACTTTTTCGGTACAAGTAATTATGAATTACTAGGTTATTTTAATAAGTGACATATTTTATTTTTAATTGTTAAAAAAATACATTTTAAATTTATAAGATGTCATGAAATATGTCACATGTGACATATTGACAAGATCACAAATAAAATAGACTCATCCATTTTATGTGTGTACCGAAATGGAGGGGGTCTTTTAGAGTTTTTTATTGTGTTGTATTATAAGTGGAAAATACAATAATAATAATAAAGACCTAGCTTTGCATGCATAACTTTATCTTCGCAAAAAAGGAGAGCATGCATTGGGCTTTCCCCCTCCCCAATGTCCGGTTTTTCCATAAGAAAGAGCAAAAGGTTTTTGCTTAATTTTTACTCTTACACTACAATATATGCTAGTGTAACATTCATTCAAGAGATATCATAAAAACTTATAGAAATATAAGAGGAAAAATACTCCAATTCTCTCCTTCTCTTGGCCGAGTAAACAAGAGAACAATAACAAGTTTTGGGTCAATTTTTAGTGAAGATTATTATTATTCTAGATCAAGTAATATTAATCCATTAAGCGGTTATCTTGGGTATAAGTCTTTGGGAGGGATTCTAAGCTTGAATCCTTGTTCGTCCAATATTAGGAAGCTCAAGAACAAGTGAGTAGGAGAACTCACTTGTGCCCAAAATCCGAAACTATCATTGTAAGGATTGATGATTTCTTCTCTACTTCTATTTATGTTTGCATGCATAAGATTTGTAATTATTTTATGACTAAATAATTTCTCACATATATGAATATGTAAAGAATAGGAATTAGTGAATCCTAACAAGTGGTATCAGAGCCTTAGGTTGTTCGCATGCAAATCGGTTTATAGTTTTTCCGAGTTATATGATTAACATACAAAACTAATTAAATTGGTTTTATGAAGATAAACCTTAAAATAAATTTGCATGTTAAAAGTTTCTGGTCCTAAGTGATTTTTAGGACATTTTGGTTTATTTATGGATTTTATTGTTCATTTTATATAATATTGGCATTAAAATGTGATTTTTATGATAAAAATGTCATTTTTGGACGAAAAATAGCTAAACTTCGATTGTTTCAGTGGTTTTTGGATATGTTTTCATATATATTATCTACTGATGACCTGTAAATTTTCATGATAAAATGAGTTGTTTTGCTCGAAATATGTATTTTTCAAGTTAAAATCATATTTAAATGGGTAAATAGGTTAATATGAGTTGTATTTCGAATCTGGTCATAAAAATTTAGTATGTTGTCACATGCCATTTTACAAGATGTGTGCAAAATATTTGGCTATAATGAAGTCTTTATGCATGATTTATGAATTTTTTTTATATAAAATCACATAAATAGTGACTTTAATTAGTAAAAATGCTAAAACATACTTCATCACTAAGGAAAAACGTCACATGTTGCATTTTATCATATATTTGAGATATAAAAATAAAAAGTTGATGAATATAATTTTTCTCATATTTTTAGGGTCAAAATTGATAAAACCGATAAACCGCAACATTGTTTTTCTCGATAAATTTTCGAAATTTTTAACCTAAGTTTTGACCATTATGAGTGTCATGGTATTTTTCCAGAATGTTCATGAGTTTATATTTCAAATTTTGAAATTATTTGAAATTTTTATGTTTTAATTTGAAGTTTATAGCGTAGTTTTGTATTTTTGGGTCCATTTATGAACAATATTAAGAAATCAAGGTTAATTTTTGTCGAATGTTAGTGGAGACTAATTTTGAGTCCTAAGATGGTTAGGGTAATTAACTTGTATATAAATATGATTTTATGTAATTATTGTGATTTTTAAAAGGTTAAATCACGCAAATCCGTAAAAACCGATTAATATACGATATTGGCTCCTTAAAGGCGATTTAGCATAAAATTGGGCATGTTCATACATATTATAATGCTGCATTTTATTTATCATTGTCATATTTTAATTTTATGTAATTTTTGAATTATGTAATTTTACTTAGTATGGCGTTAGTTTTAATTGATATTACCCGAAATGTACGGGAATATCGATTCGGTTGTAATTATTGTGATCTCGTATCACCGTTTTGTAATTTAATAGTTTTATTTTATTTTAATTACAAATTTATAATAGGAAATTATGTTATTTATTATGTAATTTATTTATTCCGGAGTTCCTTGAAGACGGTGCCACTCGAGAAGGCGATCCATCAAAGAATGTTGCCTTGAAATGCGTGCCAAGACCGAAGTTCAAGGGACCAAAGGAGTTGGTTTCCGAATTTGTAATAGTTTATTAGATTTACTATTTTAGGAAGGCCATACTAGGATTTTATTTTTTTATGCTTCGCATTTTATTTATATGTTGCATGCATCGCTAAATCGCCATAACTAAACATGCATTTTTAATCGAGTTTATCGACCGTGTCAATTACAATTATCGTAGTTCACCGCTTTAGTTCACTTAAAACGTGATAGATAATAAATTGATATGACCTCTCGCTAAAATAAACAATTGGTATTTAGCCTTACCAAAAATTAGAAACCATGAAAACCTATTTCGTGAGGGAGTGCGCTCGGCCCTACCGGGGTACAAACCTTGTTACATAGGGGAAGTGGGTGATAAATGTCTATCCACCGAATTCATGTTGATAAGGGATGAATCGGCCCTACCGTGCCCAAGTTGATGTGGATTTGGATCATGGACACATTTATTCGAAATTTGGATTGAGCTCAACGGAAGTATTCGTGACCGTAGTACCATGTGTTCCGGTCTAAAGATAAATATTAATGTAATTTTATCGACCAAGAGTTCTAAAAGTAGAATCGATTAAAGAGTTAATCCACCGAGTTATATTGATAAGGGATGAATCGGCCCTACCGTGCCCAAGTTAATATGAATTTGGATCTTGGAATCATTTATTATAGTTGGGTAGAGGTCACAATATAAATGCTCATATCTTGTTTAAATTTCATTTACAAGTATGACTAAAAAGACAAATGTTAATATTTCCTTTTCCTCCATACTTGTAGTTCATTACAATGAATCCATCAAACGCTACTACACCAATAACTATTGAGTCTTGCCACAATGTTTTTGACGACGTTTGCTTCAACAATGATTTCGACACTACTAGAGAACTTTATTTTGGGATAGGTTCGGATGGAAACATAAACTTCATCACTTCTTCTAGACCACCTACTACTACAAGATCTCTTGTGAGCCGGTCTCTGGAAGACCTCCTCAAAAATCTATAGGATCTTTATCTTTGGAAGAGAAAGATGCCAAAACTAGTGGGAGCTCAAGCAATCAAGTTCTTGCTTCCAAGGGCAAAAGGTTCAAGAAGAAGGGAAAGAAAGGGAAAAACTTCAAGCAAGTTGAAGATGAGTGCCATTATTTCTATGACATGGGACATTGGCTTAGGAATTATCCTGTATATTTGCGAAAAATAAGGGAAGGAATCATCGTTCCAAAATGTAAAATTCCTAAGGAAATTTATGTTATTGATTTAAATTATACTTCCACTATGACATGGGTACTGGGTACCGGTTGTGGTTCTCACCTTTATAATCATTTACAGGGGTTAAGAGACGTGAAGAGGCTTAGCATAGGAGATGTGGATCAACGCCTTGGAAATGGAGCTCGAGCGGCCGAATCCAAGGGAACTTATGTATTAGCTTTGCCTAATGGATTTGAGTTGTATTTACATAATTGTTTTTATGTGCCTACACTTTCTAAAAACATTATTTTAATCGCTATGTTGGACATGGACGGTTTTTTTTTGTCATTAAAAACAATCCTTGTACTATTTCAAGGAACGACTTGGTCATAGGCCAAGCTCCTTCCATCAATGGCATTTACATTTTAGAAACCTCGAATCCGACTAATGAAATCTACAACATTTAATCAAAGAAACTCAAATCAAGTGATCCAAATGAATCGTTCATTTGGCATTGTCGATTAGGTCACATAAACGAGAATCGCATCAAAAGATTAATTTCGACTAATGTGATTACACCATTTGATTATCAATCATATGGAATATTTGAATATTGCCTTCTTGGCAAGATGACTCGTAATCCTTTTAGCGGTAAAGGAACACGAGCTAGTGAACTATTGGGACTCATACATACTAATATGTGTGGTCGTGGGGTTTAGTGCTGGAGCTTCTTACGGGCGTGGTCGTGGGGGTGGTAGTAGCAGTTGGGGTATGACTTGTTTTAACTGTGGCGTTAAGGGCCACAAGAGGCATGAGTGCACCAGTGCTATGAGTGGGGGTTTCTAGAGACTGTCGCAGGGGAGTTTCTCTCAGGGTCCTTCGCAGAGTTATGCTAGTAACAGGTCGTCTGGGTCGTGGAACAACAGGGGTGGCCAGAGTAACAACAATGGTGGGGCTAACCGCAATGACGGTAATTCATACCAGAAACCGGCAACGAACAACAACAACAAGGGGTCGACTGCTAAGCCGTCTACCTCAGCTAGTACTGTCAAGGGAGGTGGGCAGAAGACCAGTGGTAAGCTGTTTATGATGGAGAAGAAGACAGCTGAGGATGATGCTCACGTTATCGCCGGTACTTTTCTTGTTAATGGAATCTTTACCTTTGTTTTGTTTGATTCGGAAGCATCACAGTCGTTTGTATCATCGAGCCATGCTAAGCGGTTGGGTTTGAGTGAGTATGAGTTTGTAAAAGAGGAAGTTTTTATACCTTCGGGTGAGTCTGTACCTAGTGGGCGGTTGTATAGAGGTGTGTCTGTGATAGTTGGGCAGGTTGACTTACCAGTGGACTTGTTAGTGTTTCCTTTTGCGTGTTTTGAAATGATAGTTGGTATGCACTGGTTGGGTAAGTATAAGGCTAAGATAGATTCTCATCAAAAGAGGGTTTCTTTGAGAGGTCCTAAGGGGATTAGTGTGTCTTATCGTGGGTTTGTTGTCAAACCCAAAGTTAAGTTGATTGCAGCAGTGACCTTGAAGTCCTATCTGAGGAATGGGTGTCCGTTGATCCTAAGCCATGTGAGAGACCATAGAGTGGAGAGTCCGTCAATTGAGCAGATACCAGTGGTGGGAGAGTTTCCAGATATCTTTCCAGATGAGATAGCGGGGTTGCCACCGAAGAGGTAGATAGATTTCAGCGTTGAGTTGAAACGAGGGACATGGCCAGTCTCTAAGGCACCGTACCGTATGGGTTCTAAGGAGTTGGAGGAGCTGAAGAAGCAGCTGGATGATCTGATTGAGAAGGGATACATTAGACCTAGTCTATCACCGTGGGGAGCACCAGTCTTGTTTGTGAAGAAGAAAGATGGGAGCTTGAGGTTATTCATCGATTATAGAGAGTTGAACAAAGTTAAAGTGAAGAACAAGTATCCTTTACCAAGGATAGATGATTTGTTTGATCAGTTGAACGGTGCATCGGTCTTTTCTAAGATTGATTTGAGATCGGGTTACCATCAGGTGAAGATTCGGGAAGAGGACATACCGAAGATAGCTTTTACATCGAGGTATGATCACTATGAGTATGTTGTGATGCCGTTTGGGTTGTCTAATGCACCTGCAGTGTTTATGGATTTGATGAACCGGGTCTTCAGTCAGTTCTTGGATCGGATTGTTGTGGTCTTTATCGATGATATCTTAGTCTTTTCTGGGACTAAGGAGGAGCATGAGGAGCATTTGAGGATAGTGTTGCTGACTTTGCGAGAAAATCATATGTATGCAAAGTTGTCTAAGTGTGAGTTCTGGTTAGAGGAAGTTGCTTTTCTGGGGCATGTGATTTCAAAGAAGGGTCTAGCTGTGGATCCTGCAAAGATTGAGGCATTTACTAAGTGGGAAGTACTAAATAATGTGGCAGAGATTAGGAGTTTTTTGGGTTTGGCAGGGTACTATAGACGGTTCGTGAAAGATTTCTCCAAGATAGCCAGACCTATGACAGCTTTGATTAGGAAAGAGAACAGGTTTCGTTGGGATGAAAGCTGTGAGACGGTGTTCCAGACATAAAAGGAGTGTTTGATAACAGCTCCAATCTTAGCATTACCTGAAGGGAGTGAGAACTTTGAGGTGTATACCGATGCTTCAAAGAATGGGTTGGGTTGTGTGTTGATGCAAAATGGGAAAGTGATTGCCTATGCTTCTAGGCAATTGAAGCCTTATGAGATGAACTATCTGACACATGATCTAGAGTTGGGTGCGGTTGTGTTTGCTCTCAAGATTTGGAGGCACTATCTGTATGGGGCGACCTTCAAGGTGTTTTCAGATCATAAGTCTTAAGTACATCTTCACTCAAAAGGAGTTGAACATGAGACAAAGGAGATGGAAGGAGCTGATTGGGGATTATGACATGGATATTATATACCATGAAGGGAAAGCTAATGTGGTTGCAAATGCCTTGAGCAGGAAGAGTGTGCATTCTCTATGCACAGCTATGTCTTTGATGAGGTTGAGAGATGAGGTGGGGAAGATGGGTATACATATGATCCAGAAAGGGTCTGCTAGAAGGGATTTGACAGTGGAGCCAGACCTTTACACTTGTAGAAAAAGTCTCATTGACATCGTTAATTTTACCTTATTTACATCGCTTTTGTGGCGATGTTTCTGGGCGCGACGTATTTAGTATTTTTAGCTAAACATCGGTTGTAAAACCGATGTTAATAAACTCTTATTACATCGGTTCCTATGTAAAACCGATGTTAATAGCATCATATTTACATCGGTTTTGGTCCAAAACCGATGTAAATATCACCTTATTTACATCGGTTCTAGACCAAACCGATGTAAATATGATTAGATTAACATCGTTTATTTTCTAAACTGATGTAAAAAGTTCGATTAATTCATTTGGGCAAAATTGTTTCAATAATTTACCGGCCATAATTAAATGCTCCATAATATACAGCAGCTCACCAAGTAAAACCAGTAAATCAATCGATAACAATACAAACAACCTAGGAAACTACGGGTTCCAACAATTCAAACAAAAAGCATCTTTTATACAAAAAAAATATCATATTACAATTCCGTCTACCCTACAATCTCCTACGACACAAAACGTGAAATGTTTTCAATTACAATTTAATTTCTAACGACATCTAAACCAATTACATTATTACATTAGATGTTTTTTAAACAATAAAGTGACCAAAGCTATCGAACCTCGTTAATTTGTGCTGTTGTCATTTCTTTTTTTGTACCTGAAAACACACAACAACAACAAAAATAGAGGATAATGGTTAAAAAAATGCAAATGGTACAAGAAACTAAAAACTGCTTGAGAGAATAGATCGAGATATCTTTTCTACGTCGTCCTATGATGATGCGTAGTGTACGGTAATATCATACATCCACTTCATAACATAATAACCACACTCATGACTCTCTAGGCGTTTAGGCAGAATGCATAATAATCATACATGATACATGCAGTGATAATTGAAGCGGCTTAATAACACAGCATAAAACTAGTCATGTTGGATATAGTTACACATACATGCCAAATTATAAGTCCTTAAAAACTTTATTAAACATGATTTCAAGTAGCTTGAGGCCAAGAGGCTCTGCCTATTTGAAATGAAACTGAAAAGGAAGGTACTCTAAGTTACATACTCGAACATGTAAAGTAAAGAGCAAATGCACAAAAGTGATACCGTTTACAGGCTATCAGACATCTCCCTATAAACATCCAACGGAATATCAATATTCTATTATATTTCAATGACATGAACAATCAAAGAGCAATTGTACTGGACTGACGAAATGACATCAGTCACAAAAAGACAAAATCCACAAGGTTACAAGGACTACATGAATGGGCAATCGGTTATGACTTATGAAAAAGCAAATGCATCTAATCTTATTAAAAGAAGTCCAGAAATGTTAAAAGTGACCTACAAATCACGTCTGCAGTATCATTGGCATAAATTTGATTGCTCGACCAACAGTCCAAGAACATGTTGATTTCATTCGTTCGGCTAACTCCAAAGTGTACCATATACGGAGTATGGAGTATGTGATATCCCACATTATTGAGAAGTTCCCATTATTAATTTATCTTCACTTTAATAGCTAAACTAGTTGACAAACTGTATTTTAAATGCATATTTTTTTACCTTTGTCACCGATTCCTAACAATATGGTGACTAAGGTAAAGAAAGTAAAAGCCAACTGAATGCATGCTACATGACTAGGATCAATTTTTTTGCTAAGCTAGTTGTTTACCTTTTTGTTCTGGGTGCTATCTTAATGAAATTTAAATAACTAGTTCAATGAGAGGGGGTATGTGTTGAAGAGAAATACCTTCACAGCATGCAAACTTGCAAATTCCAGGCTGCCCATAGTTGCAGGAAAGCTGTTGGAATAAAAAATAATATCGAACCCCCCCATAGATGGAGTACCTTCAAAGTTCCGAAATATATGCTTGAAAGGATGTTCAAGATGTTACGACAAATCATAACTCCAAAATAACTCTACAAGCATATGTATGGTATAAACTGACAGTCAGCGACGAGTAAGAATTCAACAATCCCGCGGTTATTAGTTAGGTTCAAGTGGACACTACTAGCCATAATCAAATACCTCAAGGACATTTTTCCCTCTGAAGCGCAATCGCCCATCACAGATCTCATGATTGAAGGCAATTAAAGGATCAATTGAGCTATCCCAAAATTTGCAGTACCCTGCAAAAAAAATATTTCACATGTAACAGGAACTTGTAAGCTTTAAGTGGAAAGATGCTTGAAACAAGAAGAAGCATTTATAAAAATAATGACAAAAGACTATTTGTGCAATAACCTACCATCAACTAAGCCCTGATCCTATTTAAAGCATCATGTGATCATAATCCTCCATTTTTATTTAATCTTTAGAGATACTTAAGAGTATAATCAGAGTACTTGTTAGTTTGATATGCCAATGCTACGTTATATGCATTATTTGTGTGTACAATTGTACATAAACAGTATATTGCAACACTATCACATACCACCGCGCTTACTTAAACTACTATGTCAGACAGCCTATGAGAGCATATCACAAAACGAATGTCCGTGTTCGTATCGAATTAGGCAACCATAACTCACAAACCGTCACACCACTGCATTTCTAAGCTAAACAATAACAAATTTATTGCTCACAATCTCATATACAATCAAAGTGATCAAACAACCCAAATCAAAATTCAACGAAAACCTAAAAAAATCAACATAAAAAATAACTCAATCTTATAAAATCAAATTAAATAACAAATTAAATCACCTCAGAAAGATAAGGAGAATCAACGCCATTAGAAGTAAGAGAATCAATCGAAAGATTAGAATGAGCAAGCCTATGAGATCGTCGGCGATCATCACGACCGTAAATCGCGAGCACATCTTCATAACCATCATCATCGTCGTCATTGTGTACATCGGGTGCCATCATATTTAGGTTTTCTTCAAATTCGCAATTGAACATAATTAATTTTTTTTGCTTGTAGAGAAGAAGTTGTAGCGTTGAACTTGTGGTCGTGGCCGGCCTGGTGTGAAGAAGAGGGCGCCGACAGGTTGTGCGTGAGGTTTCCGTGAAGGGCGACTACAGGTTGTGAGAGTTTTGCATAGGGTTTCTGTGAAAATTAGAGAAGGGAGGCAACTTAAGGGTTAGTTTTGCTTATTACGTGTTCTTATGTAAACCATATGTAATTTTGTGACATCGGTTCATTAATTAAATGATGCAATATAAAAATCTTCTATTTAAATAGACATCGGTTTCATCATAATCGATGCAACATAAAATAAATTAACATCGGTTTTCAAATAACTGATGCTAACAACTGATGTAACTGATAAAAATAAAATGATTAACATCATTTTTTTTTAAAATCGATGTTAACAACTTTATTATTAGTGATTACATCATTTTTATTAATAACTGATGTAATTAGGGCGATGTCAATGTCACTTTTTCTACTAGTGTTATGATGACATTCGCAGGAAACAGGCTTTGGATCCCAAGATTGAGAAGTGGAGAGCTGGAGTAAAGAAAGGGACAGTGTCTAGATTCTCCATTCATACAGATGGTAGTGTGAGATTCGATGGGAGATGGTGTGTTCCTAGTGATGAGGAGTTAAAAAAGATAATTATGACAGAGGCTCATTGCACACCATATTCGGTATATCCAGGCGGTGATAAGTTATACAAAGATTTGAAGCAGACTTTGTTAGGTTTATTTACCTATTATTAGACTCCTATAATAGTGAACTAATTAACTTCTTAATTATTTGTTCTTTAGATCTAGTGCATGCATAACAAAATAAGAGATTTATGTGAAAAACAATGTCCCTTACATTGTAGATTTCGGATTTATGGGCACAAGTAAGGTCTCCTACCTTCACTTGTTCTTGAGCTATAATGAGTATTAGGATGATCCTCCAAAACTCTAAATTAAGAGCTCTTCTCTTGATTGCACCCAAGATTTAACCCTTATCACTACTAAATAATATTTGCTAGATATTTGTTTAGTAGTCTACCTTAGAATTGATTACTAATACTCATATATTACACTAATAATATTAGTAATTTCTTTGAACAATTTGAATCAAAACTTCTCATGTTTTGATGAAGTAGAAATGAATAGGTGAGAGGTTTTTGTTGTGAAAATATGTGCATTTTAGAGAATAAGAGAGTGGGAAAAATAAGAACAAAAGTGTCCTCTCACCCCTTGTGTGTCCCGGCCATATGCTCCTTTAAGAGCATATTTTTGTTCTCAAAAATCACATAAAATACAATATACGGTAGTAAGCATAGAGTATAAAGTGTGTCATAACTTGTTGGAGCATCTTTCCAACAACTAATTGACAAAACCAAAAACTCCACCATCATCACCCTTGGATGGTCCACATGAGGTATTATGGTCTATTTGTTAGAAATTTATATCTCATTATTTCGACATATTCATATATGTTACAATTAATTTAGTCATAAAATTAAATGTAGATCTTATGCATGCAAACATGAATAATAATGGAGGAGAAATCGTTTTCCTTACTATAAAATTTCGGATCAAAGGGCACAAGTAAGATCTCCTTCTTACTTGTTCTTGAGCTTTCCTTATAAGGATGAACAAGATTCAAAGATAGAATCCCTCCCAAAGATGAATACCCAAGATAAACTCTTAAAAGATTAATATTACTTGATCTAGAACAATAATAATCTTTACTAAAGTTGATCCAAAACTATTGTTTTTGTCTCTTGATATTTCGACCAAGAGAGGATGATTTTGGAGTTTTATTTCTCTAGTTTCTCTTAAGATGTTGAGAGAAAAATTCTATTTCTTACTCTAGAAAATTAGAATTATGTGAATGAATAATGAAAGAACCCATTTTATTCTCTTTAGAGGGCAAAACCGGTGGGTGTGGAAGGGTGCCCTATGCATGGGCTTGATTCTCTAACCAAGAATATAAGCATGCAAGGCTAGGTGTAGGTTTTATAATTATGTTTTCCACTTATAAATAATCAACACAATTTTATCCTAATACACCCTCCATTTCGGTATACACACATAAAATGGATGAGTCCATTTTATTTGTGATTTTGTCAATAGGTCACATGTGACACATTAAATGACATCTTATATATAAAATGTATTTTTAACAATTAAAAATCAACATATTAATAAAATATGTCACTTTTAAAAATTAACATAGTAATTCACAATTACTTGTACCAAAATGGTTTACCAATTTATAAATCACAACATCTTGTATTTATAATAAATTATTCATTCAGTTTCAATTGTTTCCGTTAAACAATAATTTCATCTAAGTAATAAAACAATTCGATTACTTAGACCGTATCTTATTTAATCAAATTAAAATAAGACACGTAAATATTACTTCCAAAATCGTCCGTCAATTTTAAGTAATTTAATTAACTCGTATCGTCATACGATCAATTAAATATTCAATTAAGAGTGTTACCCTTTAGGTATGACCTAAGGGGATCAACTGATCACCACCGTCGCACGACAGTAATGTCAAACTCTAGTCAGCCAATCATTACCGATATGTGTGGACCAGTTCACTGTAAAACATTATATCCCATATGTATTCTTAAAGATGAGATTTAAACATGTGATCATCATGATCGACAGTTGTGATCGCATTATTGTCGGAGGACACATATTCCAACAATCTCCCACTTGTCCTCGACAAGTGTGCGTCACCAATTCTCTTGTCCTATTACTATTTCCCACTCAATGCAAGGTGTATTTCAGGTCGTACTTGCAAGTGATCATATCGAGAGTGGTTTCCTCGATCTGGAAAATAACTGATTGACAGGAATTATCTACCATAGATACCTTCCGAGCGTGGCCACGCATTTCCAGTTCATTACTCCTCGAGTGGCCCTGAGATATTGTTATAACCCTGACAAGGGGTGGACAATTCCTATCGCACTTATTCCCTTCGACTAGCCACAACCATCATAACCCAAAATATGCCCATTTGACCCCATTTACGAAGGTCGTAGTAACATAAATCAAAGTTAATCTGAAACTGTGCCATCTTAGGCGAACAGTCTTTAGTAAAAAGATTCGACTCATTAGAATACTATAGTAGCTCTCGATACGACCAGGCTATATAAATTTGCCAGAACTCTATAAGCGGTCATAAGGCCCGACAAAGTGTTCCTAACAGTCTGCCTATGTGATCGACTAGTCATCTCACATGACTTCATGGCACTTGAACTTGCCATCAATCGCATCACACTCTAGTCACTTCTAGACGTCACCTCATACAAGTGACTATGGGCGAATACTATGTTAATCCGTGTTCACTTTAACGGGGTTCAATTTGTCACTACAACCCGTTTGGATGTAACAATGTATAAAGAAAAGATAAAAGACAAATGCGATTATGAACATGAACAAAAATAACACTTTTATTTCATTTCAAAATCTAACACAAACTTGGTACACGTTTAAGTCCCATGGACGCAACATGTCCATCATACTTAGCCTGCGATAAAGGCTTGGTGAGCGGATCGGCTATGTTATCATCCGTCCCAACCTTACATATCGCAATTTCCTTTCTTTCAATGAAATCTCTAATTACATGATATTTTCTAAGTACATGTCTAGATCTATTACTAGACTTTGGCTCTTTAGCTTGGAAGATTGTCCCACTATTATCACAATAGAGAGTGATGGGATCATTGGCGGTAGGTACTACTCTTAGACCTTCCGTGAATTTCCTGATCCATACTGACTTCCTTGGCGAGCTTCGATCTTTGTAAGGTACTCGGCCTCCGTTGTTGAATCCATGATCACGACTTCCTTGAAGCTTCTCCAGATAACAGCACCACCATTGAGCATGAAAATGAAACCAGCTTGTGATTTCATGTCATCTCTATCCGTTTGGAAACTTGAGTCCGTGTAATCATTAACACGGAGCTCGGTGTCTCCTCCAAACACTAAGATAGAATCCTTAGTTCTTCTCAAGTACTTAAGGATGTTCTTGACGGCTATCCAGTGACTCTTACCTGGATTTCCTTGATATCTACTCGTCATGCTCCGGGCATACGAGACATCAGGACGTGTGCATATCATGGCGTACATGATTGATCCGACAGCGGAAGCATAAGGGATCATCTTCATGCGTTTAACATCATGGGGTTCGGAGGGAGATTGACACTTGCTCAATATTGTCCCAGTTACCATAGGTACCAATCCCCTTTTAAATTTGTCCATGCTGAACCGTCGAAGAATCTTATCAACATAAGACTCTTGACTTAGTGCCAGTGTCAATATCCTCTTGGATCTATCTCTATGGATCCGGATACCTATGCGTTGTGCCTCTCCTAAATGCTTCATATGGAAGTGGTTACCTAACTACTTCTTAACAGAAGACAACATTGGAATGTCATTTCCAATGAGTAGTATGTCATCGACATACAAGATTAGGAACACAACATTGCTCCCACTAAATTTCATGTATAAACATGGTTCCTCAACACTTCGAGTGAAACCATTCTCTATTATCACATGATCGAATCGATGATTCCAACTTCTAGATGCTTGCTTAAGACCATAAATGGATCTCTTAAGTTTGCACACTTTGTTAGGATTTTTAGAATCAACAAAACCTTCGGGTTGTATAATGTACACCTCCTCTTCTAAATGCCCATTTAGAAAAGCGGTTTTGACATCCATTTGCCATATTTCATAATCATGAAATGCGGCAATCGCTAACAAAATCCGTATGGATCTAAGCATGGCTACGGGGGCGAAGGTTTCATCATAATGGAGACCTTGGACTTGGGTAAATCCTTTTGCCACTAGCCTAGCTTTGTAGGCATCATCATGTCCTTCTATGCCATTCTTGACTTTGAAAATCCATTTGCATTGAAGATGTCTTGCCCCTTTAGTCAATTCCACCAAGTTCCAAACTTGGTTTTCATGCATAGACCCCTTCTCGGACTTCATGGCTTCAAGCCATAAGGAGGAATTTGGACTAGAGATTGTGGCCTTGTAGGTGGCAGGCTCGTCACTTTCTAAAAGCAACACATCGAGTGTTCCATCTTCTTCGATAAGTCCCACATATCGATCGGGATGGCGAATAACACGGCCCGTTCTTCTAAGTGGAGGAGAGACAACCGCATTAGACGACGAAGGAATATCTTCTTGCGTCTCTACATCGGTTTGTGGGTCTTGAACTTCATCAAGTTCAAAATTTCTCCCACTCTGTCTCTTAGAAATAAATTGACTTTCTAAGAAGACAGCCTCGCAAGATACAAACACTTTGTTTTCTTCAGGTTTGTAGAAGTAGTATCCTCGAGAGGTCAAGGGGTAACCTACAAAGATGTATTTTTCGGATTTTGGGGCAAGCTTGTTGTCGGTCTTTGCCTTAACGTATGGTCGTGTCCTCTTAGGAGGTTTAGTTTTCGGTACTTGTCGTTAGGAGCACCTAGACCAAAATATAATTTATAACTTCACAAACAACTCTACAATTAGTAAAGAGGCAAGTAAAGGTCGGATCCCAAGGGACGGGAATTGAGATGAGATTTTCTATTGCAACTAGTCGTGTCTAAGGCTGTCACAATTTGGGGTTTGAAGTAGAAGATCACTATACTAAATAGCGATGAAAGTAAACAAGCAAGATGATTAAAAAGGGATGTAAACAATTGATAAAAGGCACTAGGGTGTCATGGGGTCATAGGGGATTCATGGGAATTGATCATACAAACATATTCTCAATTTATAAGCAAGCAATTATTGTTGTGATGGATCGAGTTGGTTTATATCTTACAATCCTAGGAAAGTTTGGGTCCCGAAGCCGAATCGATTAGATTGTACAACACCTACAAGTTGACTTAATCTTCCCTACTCAACTATATGCATGGTCTAATGAGACTCGAGTTGGTTTATATCTTACAAGTCTCATTGAAAAGATAGGTGATGGGTAAAAAATGCAAGGATTCATAGGCTCACATTTCATCAAACATAACATGTGCATAAGTTGAGATAACAACAAGCAAGCAAATTAACTATGAAAACATATTAAATTAAGCATGAATCATTCCCCATGTTGGTTTCCCCTAATTACCCATTAACCTTAGCTATGGAAACTACTCACTCATTATCATGTTAAACATGCTAGCAAGGTTGTCAATCATACCAACAAAGTGAAACATGATGAATAAATGAAGATAATTAACAATAATTAAAAAGGGATTAAGAGAATTATACCTACTAATGATTCCAATAATAAAGCAAAGAATAATAGAAGTACTTGATGCTTGATTGGAAGGTTGTCAATCTCCCAATAATAACCCAAATAATCTTCAATTACCCAAAATAAAGGATGAACAAAAGAGAGATTATGGAAATAAAACTTGTATGAAAACTTGAATAAATGTTGATTGCAAGATTAAAGAGAGATTTGATTGATATTAACTACACTAAAGATTGCTAAGAAGAACATACTCTTCTAATTAGGCTAATGGGGTATTTATAGTGGGGATTAGGTACATAAATTAGGGTTAACTAAGGGCTTAAATGACGATTAAGTCCTTGAGGAATTTCCGGTCTCTAGGGAGACTCCGGTCTCCTTTTTGCCGGTCTTAGAAAAATATGCGCATCTTTCCTTGAAGCTTGTAGAAGACGAAATGGCTGATAGGCAATCCGAGCGTCCAGGGCAAAGGACGGGCGGATTCTGGTGATTCTGGACGGGCGTCCAACTGGGGAAGACGGGCGGATTCTGGGTGTTTTGGACGGGCGTCCACAGGGGGAAGACGCTCGGATTCTACCTCTTGGACGGGCGGCTTGTAGACAATCCGCTCGGATTGTTTTACAGCTTCGTTCCTTCTTCTTTTCTTCCTTTTTCTTCATAGAATCCTTGAGGATTTCCTCGGGGATGCAAGGATCTTTTCTCATCATTGCCCATCTACTATAGTATGTACAAAGGCCTTCTAATCTTGTCTCTCCTTGATGCTTGGTCATTGAATTCAATCAATTTAGCTTCATTTTGCCATGAAAATGCAAGGTTTGCACTCCTTTCCTACCAAGGACACAAAACCTCAAAGAATATGCAAAACAAAGGACTAAAGACAATAAATGACCCAAATATGCACTAAAAAGCATGGGAACAAGGCTAATTCGGGGACTAAATGTGTTTAAATTATGGTCACATCAAATATCCCCAAACCGAACCTTTGCTCGTCCCGAGTAAAGAGGTGACAAAGACTAGGACCGTTATTTAAACTAACCTAATAGCATAGCCGATATGAGACAATTAGCGGGTCTCACTCCGCCCTTCAACTCACAACAAGACAACCATGAGGTAGGATGCCTTCTTGCAAGGCAAGGTGGGTCTTGCCAAAATGGCGACACATCCAAACATTAAGCACACAAAATCAAGTAATGGATGCATCTACAAAAGAATAGCCACTTTCCTCATATAAGTGGCGGAAATTATCTACAAGGGAAGCAATTCAAGGGTACACACACCTTCATAGATGCAATTTCTTCAAACTACTAAGCCTAGAAGGATAACAATAAATCACCTCCAAGTTGTGTCAAGCTAGGGTACCTTTGTCCTTAATCATTAAATGCTTTTGTCAAGAGTAGACTCCCTATGGTGTTAGAAACACTGGAGGATCGCGGAATTCCCCCTCTTGCCTAGACAAGAAGAAGGGTTGTCCCCTCTCTACCATGCACAAAAATGGATACGATGGATAAAGGGATCGATAGTATTTGAGTTGCATTTTGGGAGTTTGCTTTGTTGTTGTTTTTCCCCCAAATTTCTTGTGGCATATAACATTTGAGAACACTTTCTTTTGCCATTTCTTTTAATTTTTGGCTTTTCAACACTTGACAACTTTCAACTTTTGCATTTTCTTTTTGAATATTTTCAAAGTCACCCCATATGTAGTGAGGGTGGCTTATATTTGAAGCTTTAGGAGTTCTATATTTGCTCCTCTTTTTATTTGATGCAATTTTGCATACTTTCTTTCTTTTCATTTCATTGAACTCAAATCAATTTCTTTTTGTGCCCATTCCCTTTGATGACAAAAATATGATAGAACATGGATGATTGATGCATGGTTTCAAGGGTCACCTTGGAATAAACGGTAGCTAAGGAGTTATCACACCACAAGGTAATCTTGACTAGGCCTTAATCCATGGGTCAAAGGATACTAGCATGACACATCCTAGGGTGTTTTACAAGTATTCTAACAAGCAAAGTCTTAAGAAGAAAAAGCATCTACTAGGGCCTATATACACTTGTCAAGCTTCCCAAATAGACGGTTTCACAAAATTTTTCTAACATGCAAACTACATGCCATGATGCAACTAACATTTATACATCCTAATGCATATGATTCTACCAACTAGTATGCCAAATAATCTAAATGCAAGTCCTAAATTCACATTGTTTATACCGCATCAATCAAAATAAAGCCACATACTCATTAACATAAAGAGGAAAAAGGAGATTGGAAAGATCATACCATGTGGTCTTCAATATCCTCATGTCTCGGATGTGGCGTAGTCGATCAATGTGAACAAGGATAGAACAAACATAATATATACAACAATATATACATAACTACAATACAAAGGAAATGAACTTGTTTTTGGATTTTCAATTTTTCAATTTTTTTGGTTTTTCGATTTTTTTTTGATTTTTTTGGGTTTTTGAATAAAAGTTAAGTTAGAATTCCCCATCCCCACACTAATATGGGCATTGTCCTCAATGGCCAAAATGATGGGAAATTATGCAAGTAGGATGCATGAATTCTATGCTAAATGCAAGCTATACTAATCTACACTACATGATGCATGGGTTTTTGTTTATGACGGAAAGCGTAATTTAGATTACCTCCCGTTGCGTATGCATGTACTTCCCCAAACCAAAATAGACATTATTTCTAATGTCTTAAATTTGGGGGTAGTTCATGCACACAAGATGCAATGCATGAAACTAATTGTCATTTTGGATTTTCAAAAGTTGGAACAATAAAATAAGAACACCTCAATGGGGTCGAGGTGTTAGTCCTCTATGTTGCTAAGACTCTTCAACCATGATCAAGATAAAATAAATAAAACAAAGAAAGAAGTAGACAAACCTCAAGAGGATAGGAGCCTCCAAAGCTTGCTAGTCTTCCACCATATCATCATTGTCATCATCTTCCTCAATAGAAGTGGACTCATCTCCACTCCCCTCTTCACTTCCTTGATCACTTCCTTCATCACTTCCTTCATCATCCTCTTCTTCTTCATTTACCTCTTCAACAATGCCCTCATCATCAACAACCTCATCACCGACAACCTCTTCGTCACCCGGTCTTTCACCCCTAGATGCACTTGGAAAGAAAACTTCCATATCCGCACAAATAGGCAAAGGACATGAAGGATCAAGTAGTCCTTGCCTAGCTAAATGAAGGAGGAGTGGATATTGGGCCAAGTATGCATCTTCCCGATCCTTATAAGCTTGTTTGTGCATCTCTTGCATAAGTAGAGTCATGTAGTCATTGCCCACTTCAACACCTTCGGGTTTGGACTCTTGATATTTGAATGGATAGGGTGGTGTGACAATGGAGGAGGAGGGCATTTCAATTTCACCCCTTTTTTGACGGATGATGTATTCGGCTTCCTTTGAGAGTGGAAGAAGGTAGTTTGTTCGATGGACACTCAAACGGCATATCTTGGAAGGCAAAGTAAAATATCTAGCATCATTGGTGAGCCACCCATATTCGATGTCAAGAGGATTATGCTTGACCCACTTGTACTTGTTAATCATGGCATCCATGTCAATGAGATGACCCCCTTTTTTCGCCACATACTTGCTATCCTTGTTGAAATTCGGATCAAAGTACTTGGCCAAGAGAGTAACTAGACATCCATTTACGATAAAAGCGGTGCCTTCCTTTCCACAATCAACATTGAGCCATCTTTCCACCAAAAGCCTTAGAGCATTGTAAGGCTTGGTGAATTCCCTTCCAATATTTAAGGCCGACTCAAGTAGAACACAATCGAGCTTGGTAAAGTGGTTAGTGTCTTTTCATGCAATGATAGTATTCCCGACGACCTTGTGCCACACTCTAATGCCCGGATGGTGGACTAATAGAGCGCGACAAGCATGAAAGTTCTCAAATTTCTTCCCGGAAATCGCCTCCCAAAGAGGAGCGGGATCATATTTTTCGGGCTTCTTATAATAACGAGGTGTATCACTAAGACCTAATGCTTTACTCAAAACATCAAAGGTGATGCGCCTATTCACATTGGCAAGGCGGAACTCGATGTATTCTCTAGTATCTACCTTAGTCACTTTCAATGAACTCAAGAATTCCAAGGTAAGGGAGAGGTATGTCAATTCTCTTGTAGTAAACAATTTTCCCAACCCCATGGCTTCAAAGAAGGCTTTTGTTTGTTCAAGAACACCCAATTTGTTCAAGGCATCTTCACATAGGAATTTGGTGGGTAGAATGGATTTCTTAGCATACTTGGCAAATGTATCCCTATGGGAGTTAGAAATGAAAATTACCTCCGGATAGTTTGATAATTGAGCAATTTCCGGAGTTGTTGAAGTTGTTGCTTCCAAGGGAGGATTTTGTTGTTGTTGAACTTCCAAGCTTGCACTAGCAACCACCATAGCCATTGAAGCTTTCTTTGCTTGAAGGCATTGTTGCCTTTTTGAGAGTGCCTTTGCCTTAAGTGCCTTTGTTGATCCTTTTGTTCTTGCCATTGATGATTTTACCAAGAAAAGATTGAAAATCTTCAATTTCCAATTATACCCAAATCGATTTTAAGATGAAAGGCTTTGCCTTTGTATTTCAAAAATCGACTCAAAGGTTGAAGATTTTGGTGCTTGGATTGATTATTGTTGGAAAAGGAGAGATTAATTGTTGTTGTAAGGAAGTTTGGATTTGATTTTGTTGAATTTGGTTGAGGAAATCTTGTTTTGGTGATGGAGAGGATGAGGGTTTTGGAGTTTTGGGGGTTTTGGTAGTGTTTTGAATGTATGAATGAAGGAATGAATGTGGGAGGGGTATTTAAAAACACCCAAAATTTTCGAAACTGCAGGGGAAGACGAGCGGATACCATTCGGGACGCTCGGATTCTGCTCAATCTGGGTTCAGGAATTCGCGCCTAAAGACGAGCGTCTTTTAGCTGGGACGCTCAGATTCTTCAGTTGCAGGACGAGCGGACTCCCTTAATGACGGGCGGATTCTGTTACAGCGAGTTTTCTTATTTTGCACTGGCAAAAAGACGGGCGTCTTCTTGCAAAGGCGAGCGGATTCCTTCAGACGAGCGTCTTCTCTGCTGGGATGCTCGGATTCTCTAACAGTCCCAAAATTTCAATTTTGCAGCTCATTTGGACGGACGGATTCTGCAACAGACGCTCGGATTCCCAAAAGACGAGCGGATTCCCCTTAAGGACGCTCGGATTTCACCTGGTCTACCCGGATTCAGTTCCATCCGTGCACTTGCATATCCCGTGTCATTTTTCATTCTTCAAATCCCGTATTCTTCATTGTAGAGGCACTACAAAGGCATGAATAGCCTAGGCAATTGCTATCCTCACACTAAGCTAAAGCACTACACATCAATTAAATCATTAGTCCCTCCCTCACTTCTCTCAAAAATGATAATTATCTTGATCAAAGCATAAAAATCCAAAAATGACAAAAATGCAATGTAAGAATTAAAATGCGAGTTAGGGAGTTAGAAATATTTACAAATGGTGGTTTGGAGAGGACTCCACCAAACTCTCATCCTTAGTGAGATGTCATGGGGGCATGTCCAAGGTGTTGTTGATGTTGCTCAACACCTTGAAGAAGTAGTCAAAAGCTTGTTCATTGTCATGATAAAGATCCTCAATAGATCTTTGCACTTGTTGTCCTTCATGTTGGTCATGATTGATAGCATTACCAATATAGGGATTGAAAATCCCTTCAAACTCATCGTCCCAAAGACCACAAACTTCATTTACTTGGTCACTAAAGATCTCTTGAGTTGATAGAGACAACTCTCCCACTTTCTTGTCATGGCCAATGAGGCCATCCTCTTCATTGCTTGACTTTGGTGAGCTTTTCAAGCTCTCTTTGTCACAATTCACTTGCTCTTTGAATGGAGCATCATCAACTTTCTTCTTCCATCGGAATTCCGACTTCTTCCTATCATCCTTCCGGCTATAATGATCAACCATAAAACATGGTTCATGCAAATGGGGAGCTCTCATGTTCTTGTCAAGATTGAAAGTTATGCTCTCATCTCCCACTTCAAGAGTGAGCTCTCCATGCTTCACATCTATCACCGCACCCGCGGTGTGCAAGAAAGGTCTACCTAGAATGTCTGGAATATTGGAGTCTTCTTCCATGTCAACAATGACAAAGTCCACCGGGATGAAAAATTTCCCAACTCTTACGGGAACATCTTCCCATATCCCTAATGGTGTCTTCATCGATCTATCGGCCATTTGGAGTGTGATATTGGTGCATTTAAGCTCTCCCATCGCTAACCTTTTGCTTACCGAGTATGGCATAACACTCACACTAGCCCCTAGATCACATAAGGCTTTGTTGATCATGGTGTCGCCAATGGTACACGGTATTGAGAAGCTTCCCGGATCTTTAAGTTTTGGAGGTGAACTCCCTTGAAGGATTGCACTACTCACCTTAGTGAAGGCGATAGTTTCAAGCTTCCGGATCGACTTCTTCTTTGTAAGGATGTCTTTCATGTATTTTGCGTAGGCCGGCACGTGATTGATTAATTCCGTGAAAGGAATCGAGACTTCCAAATTCTTCACAATCTCCATAAATTTTCCAAGTTGGTCATCAAATTTGGGCTTGGCTTGACGACTTGGAAAAGGAAGTCTAATCACAATGGGCTCCTTCTCCTTGACTTTGTCTTCATTTTTCTTTGAAATTTCTTCTTTTGATGGTTCTCCATCCTTGGAGTTTTGCACAATTTCTTCTTCGTCACTAGCTTCCACAACTTCATCCTCAACTTGCTTCTTTGGTGCTTCATATCTCATACCACTCCTGAAGTGAATGGCACTAACCGTTTCATGTCTTGGGGGATTACTTTGAGGTGGTAATTGCCCCTTTTGTCTTTGTGAGCTTGAAGATGCTAGTTGAGTCAATTGGGTTTCCAACATTTTGGTGTGAGCTAGGATGTTGTTGATGGTGATTTCCTTTGCTTGACTATCTTTTTGCATTTGAGTGAAAAACTCTTATTGATTCTTTTGCATTTGGAGGACCGCTTTTTGAACATCAAAACCTTGGTCATTTTGTTGATTGTATGGAGTTTGATTTTGGTAACCTTGGTTTTGGTTGTAAATGGTCTTTGATTTTGGTTTCTCATGGGAGGTGGGGTGTATGTTGGTTGAGGGTTTTGAACATTTTGGCTTTTGTATGAGAGATTTGGGTGGAATTTGGTATTTTCATTGTAATAATTGGAGTAAGGGGTACCACTCTTGTATGCTTGAAAAGCATTCACTTGTTCATTTGTTCCCCTACATTCACTTTGGTCATGTCCCAAAGTTCCACAATTCTCACATATCCCACTTGGGATTGATGAAGATGCCATCATGGCATTAACATGATGCTTTGGTGATTTTGAGGCTTCTTAATTCCTAGCCATAGCTTTTTCAAACTTCAAATTGATGGTATCAATGTGAGCACTAAGTTTAGCACCCAATTGAGTAATGGAGTCCACTTCATGCTTTCCTCCTCTGATAGCCTTGCGAGGTCTACTATATTGTGAGTTATGGACCGCCATTTCCTCAATCTTGTTCCAAGTTTGATTGTCGTCAACTTCGGTGAACATTCCATTTGATCCCATGTTAAGAATGTTTCTTGAGTCTCCATAAAGACCGTTCCAAAATTGTTGTACCAAGAACCACTCGCTAAGTCCATGATGAGGACATGAGCGGCAAATTCCCTTGAATCGCTCCCAAGCTTCATATAAGGACTCTTCATCTCTTTGCTTAAAACCCGTAATTTGAGCTCTTAGCATGTTAGTCTTTTTCGGTGGATAGAACTTTTTGTAGAAAGCTAGAGCCAATTTCTTCCAAGAATCAATTCCAAGAGTAGCCTTATCAAGGCCTTTCAACCATTGTTTCGCGGTGCCAATTAGAGAAAAAGGAAATAAGACCCATCGAATTTGGTCTTGAGTTACACCGGTTTGAGAAATCGCATCACAATAGTCATAAAAAGTCTCCATATGAGAATGAGGGTCTTCACTAGGCATCCCCCCAAATTGGCTTCTTTCGACTAATTGGATAAATGCGGATTTGGCAATAAAATTTCCGGTTAAGTGTTGTGGTGTGGGAGTACCATTAGGTAGGTTCTCCTCGGTGGGTACGGAATGTGATGAAAATTTAGGCATTGTGGGTTAATTTTGTGTTGGATTTTGTGTTGGGTTCTCCTCACCTTCTCTTGCAAAAGGGTTGATGAACTCAATAGTGTTTGGTTGAATATCTACAACCTCACCAATACCTCTCAAAGTTCTTCTAGCAAGTATTCTATTGTTTGTCAAAGTCCTTTCAATTTCGTGATCAAAGGGTAACAAGTTACCTTGTGACCTTCTAGACATGCAAAATATCAAACAACTCGGAAATAGTTAGAACAAACCTTGAGGAGTTTTACTTCCCCAAGGCAAAGAAAGACACAACTAATAACACTATAAGAAAATCTAAATCAAGTTAACACCGTCCCTGGCAATGGCGCCATTTTTCGTCGTGTCCTCTTAGGAGGTTTAGTTTTCGGAACTTGTCGTTAGGAGCACCTAGACCAAAACACAATTTATAACTTCACAAACAACTCTACAATTAGTATAGAGGCAAGTAAAGGTCGGATCCCAAGGGACGGGAATTGAGATGAGATTTTCTATTGCAACTAGTGGTGTCTAAGGGTGTCACAATTTGGGGTTTGAAGTAGAAGATCACTAAACTAAATAGCAATGAAAGTAAACAAGCAAGATGATTAAAAAGGGATGTAAACAATTGATAAAAGGCACTAGGGTGTCATGGGGTTATAGGGGATTCATGGGAATTGATCATACAAACATATTCTCAAATTATAAGCAAGCAATTATTGTTGTGATGGATCGAGTTGGTTTATATCTTACAATCCTAGGAAAGTTTGGGTCCCGGAGCCGAATCGATTAGATTGTACAACACCTACAAGTCGAATTAATCTTCCCTACTCAACTATATGCATGGTCTAATGAGACTCGAGTTGGTTAATGTCTTACAAGTCTCATTGAAAAGATAGGTGATGGGTAAAAAATGCAAGGATTCATAGGCTCGCATTTCATCAAACATAACATGTGCATAAGTTGAGATCACAACAAGCAAGCAAATTAACTATGAAAACATATTAAATTAAGCATGAATCATTCCCCATGTTGGTTTCCTCTAATTACCCATTAACCCTATCTAAGGAAACTACTCACTCATTATCATGTTAAACATGCTAGCAAGGTTGTTAATCATACCAACAAAGTGAAACATGATGAATAAATGAAGATAATTAACAATAATTAAAAAGGGATTAAGAGAATTATACCTACTAATTATTCCAATAATAAAGCAAAGAATAATAGAAGTACTTGATGCTTGATTGGAAGGTTGTCAATCTCCCAATAATAACCCAAATAATCTTCAATTACCCAAAATAAAAGATGAACAAAAGAGAGATTATGGAAATGAAACTTGTATTAAAACTTGATTAAATGTTGATTACAAGATTAAAGAGAGATTTGATTGATATTAACTACACTAAAGATTGCGAAGAAGAACATACTCTTCTAATTAGACTGATGGGGTATTTATAGTGGGGATTAGGTACATAAATTAGGGTTAACTAAGGGCTTAAATGACGATTAAGTCCTTGAGGAATCGCCGGTCTCTAGGGAGACTCCGGTCTCCTTTTTGCCGGTCTTAGAAAAATATGCGCATCTTTCCTTGAAGCTTGTAGAAGACGAAATGGCTGACAGGCAATCCGAGCGTCCAGGGCACGGGACGGGCGGATTCTGGTGATTCTGGACGGGCGACCAGCTGGGGAAGACGGGCGGATTCTGCGTGTTTTGGACGGGCGTCCACAGGGGGAAGACGCTCGGATTCTACTTCTTGGACGGGCGGCTTGTAGACAATCTGCTTGGATTGTCTTACAGCTTCGTTCCTTCTTCTTTTCTTCCTTTTTCTTCATAGAATCCTTGAGGATTTCCTCGGGGATGCAAGGATCTTTTCTCATCATTGCTAATCTACTTTAGTATGTACAAAGGCCTTCTAATCTTGTCTCTCCTTGATGCTTGGTCATTGAATTCAATCAATTTAGCTTCATTTTGCCATGAAAATACAAGGTTTGTACTCCTTTCCTACCAAGGACACAAAACCTCAAATAATATGCAAAACAAAGGACTAAAGACAATAAATGACCCAAATATGCACTAAAAAGCATGGGAACATGGCTAATTCGGGGACTAAATATGCTTAAATTATGGTCACATCAACATAAGCATCACATCCCCAAATTTTCATGTAGGATATATTAGGAACTCTTCCCTTCCACATCTCATATGGAGTCTTTTCGGTTGTCTTCGTGGGACTATTATTCAAAGATCTAATTGCGGTTTGAATCGCAAATCCCCAAAACGAGTTTGGTAGCTCGGTTTGACTCATCATTGATCGAACCATATCAAGTAGGGTTCGATTTCTCCTTTCGGCAACACCATTGAGTTGTGGTGTTCCGGGTGGAGTAAGTTGTGATATAATACCACAACCTTTCAAGTGTGAATCGAATTCAAGGCTAAGATATTCTCCACCACGATCGGATCGTAGTGCCTTTATCCTTTTGTTCAATTGGTTCTCTACTTCGTTTTGAAATTCCCTGAATTTCTCAAAAGCTTCACTTTTATGCTTTATTAAATAGATATACCCATATCTACTCAAGTCATCGGTGAAGGTTATGAAGTAGTCATAATTTCCTCGAGCGGTGATACTCATTGGTCCACATACATCGGTATGTATGAGTCCCAATAGTTCACTTGCTCGTGTCCCTTTACCACTAAAAGGATTTCGAGTCATTTTGCCAAGAAGGCAATATTCGCATGTTCCATATGATTGATAATCAATTGGTGTAATCACATTAGTCGAAATAAATCTTTTGATGCGATTCTCGTTTATGTGACCTAATCGACAATGCCAAATGAACGATTCATTTGGATCACTTGATTTGAGTTTCTTTGATTGAATGTTGTAGATGTCATTAGTCGGATTCGAGGTTTCTAAAATGTAAATGCCATTAATGGAAGGAGCCTGGCCTATAACCAAGTCGTTCCTTGAAATTGTACAACGATTGTTCTTAATGACAAAACAAAAACCGTCCATGTCTAACATAGCGATAGAAATAATGTTTTTAGAAAGTGTAGGCACATAAAAACAATTATGTAAATACAACTCAAATCCATTAGGCAAAGCTAATACATAAGTTCCCTTGGATTCGGCCGCTACTCGAGCTCCATTTCCAAGGCGTAGATCCACATCTCCTTTGCTAAGCCTCTTCACGTCTCTTAACCCCTGTAAATGATTACAAAGGTGAGAACCACAACCGGTATCCAGTACCCATGTCGTACTGGAAGTATAATTTACATCAATAACATAAATTTCCTTAGGAATTTTACCTTTTGGAACGATGATTCCCTCCCTTATATTTCGCAAATATACGGGTCAATTCCTAAGCCAATGTCCCATGCCATAGCAATAATGTCACTCATCTTCAACTTTCTTGAAGTTTTTCCCTTTCTTTCCCTTGTTCTTAAACTTTTTGCTCTTGGAAGCAAGAACTTGATTGCTTGAGCTCCCACTTGTTTTGGCATCTTTCTCTTCCAAAGACAAATATCCTATAGATTTTATAAGGCGATCTTCCTGAGACCGGCTCACAAGAGATCTTGTAGTAGTAGTAGGAGGTTTAGAAGAAGTGATGAATTTTAGGTTTCCATCCGAACCTATCCCAAAATGAAGTTCTCTAGTAGTGTCGAAATCATTGTTGAAGCAAACGTCGTCAAAAACATTGTGGCAAGACTCAATAGTTATCGGTGTAGTAGCGTTTGATGGATTCATTGTAATGACCTACAAGTATGGAGGAAAAGGAAATATTAACATTTGTCTTTTTAATATCATACTTGTAAATAAATTAACAAGATATGAGCATTTATATAGTGACCTCTACCCAACTATTATAAATGATTCCAAGATCCAAATTCATATTAACTTGGGCACGGTGTGGCCGATGAAACCCTTATCAATATAACTCGGTGGATTAAGTCTTTAATCGATTCTACTTTTAGAACTCTTGGTCGATAAAATTACATTAACATTTATCTTTAGCCCGGAACACATGCAACTACGGTTACGAATACTTTCGTTGAGCTCAATCCAAATTTCGAATAAATGTGTCCATGATTCAAACCCACATCAACTTGGGCACGGTGTAGCCGATGAAACCCTCATTAACATGAATTCGGTGGATAGACATTTATCACCCACTTCCCCTACGTAACAAGGTTTGTACCCCGGTGTGGCCGAGTGCACTCCCTCACTAAATAGGTTTTCATGGTTTCTACTTTTTGGTAAGGTTAAGTCTCAATTGTTTATTTTTAGCGAGAGGTCATGTCAATTTATTATCTATCACGTTTTATGTGAACTAAAGCGGTGAACTACGATAATTGTAATTGACACGGTCGATAAACTCGATTAAAATGATAATGCATGTTTTAGTTATGGCGATTTAGCGATGCATGCAACATATAAATAAAATCCTAGTATGGCCTTCCTAGAATAGTAAATCTAATAAACTATTAAAAATTCGGAAACCAACTCCTTTGGTCCCTTGAACTTCGGTCTTGGCACGCATCTCGAGGTAACACCGTCTTCATGGAAACTCCGGGAAATTACAAAGTAATAAATAAAATTGTAAATGAATTACATAACTTCCTATTATACATTTGTAATTAAAATAAAAATAAATCTATTAAATTACAAAACAGTGATACGAGATCACAATAAATTACAACCGAATCGATATTCCCATACATTTCGGGTAATATCAATTAAAACTAAGGCCATACTAAGTAAAATTACATAATTCAAAATTACTTAAACATAAAATATGACAATCATAAATAAAATGCAGCATTATAATATGTATGAACATGCCCATTTTATGCTAAATCACCTTTAAGGACCCAATATCATATATTAATCGGTTTTTACGGATTTGCGTGATTTAAACTTTTAAAAATCACAATAATTACATAAATTCATATTTATGTACAAGTTAATTACCCTAATCAACTTAGGACTCAAAATTACTCTCCACTAACATATTGACAATAATTAACTTATATTTCTTAATATTGTTCATAAATGGACTCAAAATACAAAAATTATGCCATAAACCTCAAATTAAATCATAAAAAATTTCAAATAATTTCAAAATTTGAAATTTAAACTTATGAACATTCTGGAAAAATACCATGACACTCATAATGTTCAAAAATATAGGTTAAAAAGTTCGAAAAAATTATCGAGGAAAAACAATGTTGCGGTTTATCGGATTTATCAATTATAACCATAAAAATATGAGAAAAAATATTTTTATCAACTTTTAAATTTTAGATCTGAAATATGTGATAAAATTCAACATGTGACGTTTTTCCTTAGTCATGAAGTATGTTTTAGCAATTTTTACTAATTAAAGTCACTATTTATGTGATTTTTCATCAAAAATTCATAAATCATGCATAAAGACTTCATTATAGCCAATTATTTTACACACATCTTGTAAAATTTCATGTGACAACATACTAAATTTCTATGACCATATTCGAAATATTACTCATATTAACCTATTTTTCCATTTAAATACGATTTTAACTTGAAAAATCCATATTTCGAGCATAACAACTCATTTTATTATGAAACTTTACAGGCCATCATTAGATAATATATGTGAAAACATATCCAAAAACCACTGGAAAAAACGAAGTTTAGCTATTTTTAGTCCAAAAATGACATGACATTTTTATCTTAAAAATCACATTTTAATGTCATTATTATATAAAATGAACAATAAAATCCATAAATAAACCCAAAAATCCTAAAAAAAATTTAGGACCAGAAACTTTAACATGCATAATTAATTTCGTGATATATCATAATAAACACAAATTTATAAGTTTTGTTTGTTAATCTTATAACTCGGAAAAACAATAACCGATTTGCATGCAAACAACCTAAGGCTCATGATACCTCTTGTTATAAATCTATATCTCATTTTTTCGACATATTCATATATGTTACAATTAATTTAGTCATAAAATTAAATATAGATCTTATGCATGCAAACATGAATAAGAATAGAGGAGAAATCGTTTTCCTTACTATAAAATTTTGGATCAAAGGGCACAAGTAAGATCTACTTCTTACTTGTTCTTGAGCTTTACTTATATGGATGAACAAGATTCAAAGATAGAATCCCTCCCAAAGATGAATACCCAAGATAACCTCTTAAAAGATTAATATTACTTGATCTAGAACAATAATAATCTTTACTAAAATTGATCCAAAACTATTGTTTTTGTCTCTTGATATTTCGACCAAGAGAGGATGATTTTGGAGTTTTATTTCTCTAGTTTCTCTTAAGATGTTGAGAGAAAAATTCTATTTCTTACTCTAGAAAATTAGAATTATGTGAATGAATAATAAAAGAACCCATTTGATTCTCTTTAGAGGGCAAAACTGGTGGGTGTGGAAGGGTGCCCCATGCATGGGCTTGATTCTCTAACCAAGAATATAGGCATGCAAGGCTAGGTGTAGGTTTTATAATTATGTTTTCCACTTATAAATAATCAACACAATTTTATCCTAATACACCCTCCATTTCGGTATACACACATAAAATGGATGAGTCCATTTTATTTGTGATTTTGTCAATAGGTCACATGTGACACATTACATGACGTCTTATATATAAAATATATTTTTAACAATTAAAAATCAACATATTAATAAAATATGTCACTTATAAAAATTAACATAGTAATTCACAATTACTTGTACCAAAATGGTTTACCAATTTATAAATCACAACATCTTGTATTTATACTAAATTATTCATTCAGTTTCAATTGTTTCCGTTAAACAATAATTTCATCTAAGTAATAAAACAACTTGATTACTTAGACCGTATATTATTTAATCAAATTACAATAAGACACGTAAATATTACTTCCAAAATCGTCCGTCAATTTTAAGTAATTTAATTAACTCGTATCGTCATACGATCAATTAAATATTCAATTAAGAGTGTTACCCTTTAGGTATGACCTAAGGGGATCAAATGATCACCACCGTCGCACGACAGTAATGTCAAACTCTAGTCAGTCAATCATTACCGATATGTGTGGACCAGTTGACTGTAAAACATTACATCCCACATGTATTCTTAAAGATGAGATTTAAACATGTGATCATCATGATCGACAGTTGTGATCGCATTATTGTCGGAGCACACATATTCCAACACCATTATTGTCTTATAATAATTGTCCCACAAATTCTTATAAGTCTTATGATTAATTATCTACATAATTAAATAGTAATTTGATCAAACAACAATTATGTGACAAATTAATAAACATATATTCACTCAACTTATTGAGTAATATTTTATCATTATATCAACATATAATGAGTCCCATAATAGCTAGTTAGTTAAATTTAAAACCTCCTGTAAATGTAAATAACTAATTACCTCTACCTCGAAATATTTATAAAACCTCAACATAATTTAGTGAATTAACATATTAATCCACTAAATAGGATCTTATTTAATCACATTACAATAAGATACATATTTCCTCTCATAAATATAAATTGTTCATATTTAAGGAATTAATCAACTTGTATCGACATACAATTAATTAACTTTAGATTTGACCTTAAGGGATCAACTGACCACCACCGTCCCACGACAGTAACGTCAAACTCTAGGAAGCCAATCGTTACCGATTAATGTTGATCAGTTGACTATATAATAAATCATCCCTTACGTATTCTTAATATGAGATTTAATTGTGATATTAAATCATGTGATCGCACTATTGTTGAGGACACATATTCCAACAATCTCCCACTTGTCCGAGACAAGTGTGTGTCACCAATTCTCTTGTCCTATTACAATCTCCCACTCAATGCAAGGTGTCTTGCAGGTCGTACTTGCAATAGATCATATCTTAAGCGGTTTCTTCGATCTGGAGTGTAACTGTCTGACCGGAATTATCTACCATAGATACCTTCCGAGCGTGGCCACGCATTTCCAGTTCACTACTCCTCGAGTGGCCTTGAGATTTCAAACAACCCTGACAAGGGGTAGACAATTCCTATCGCATTATTTCCTTTGTTCAGCCACAGTTCATCATAACCCAAAATATACCCATTTGACCTCATTTACGACAATCGTAGAGCATAAATCAAAGCTAATCAGATATTTGTACCAGCTTGGACGAATAGTCTCAAGTCAGAAGAATTGACTCATAAGAATATTATAGTAGCTCCTGCCACGACCAGGCTTTATGAATTACCAGAACACTATAAGCGGTAACTGCCCGACAGGGTGTCCCATACAGTCTGCCTATGTGATCGACTAGTCATCCCATATGACTCTATGGCACATGAACTTGCCATCAATCGCATCACACTCTAGTCACTTCAAGACATCACTTCATATAAGTAACTAGGAGCGAATACCATGTCAATCCAGTTCAGTTTAATGGGGTTCAATTTGTCTCTATAACCCATTTGGATATAACAACGTAACGGGTGAGTTTAATAAAATTCAAACGATAAATGCGATTATCGTATATGAATAGTCAATACACTATTACTACTTCATATCTTATAATCTTTAGTGTACCTTTTACACTAGTTGAAATGCAATAAAAGCTTGTGATGTGACCATTATTTGAGCATATTTAGTCCCCGAATTAGTCTCGTTCCTATGCTTTTTAGTGCATATTTGGGTCATTTACTATCTTTAGTCCTTTGTTTTGCATATTCTTTGAGATTTTGTTTCCTTGGTAGGAGAGGAGTGCAAACCTTGCATTTTCATGGCAAAATAGAGCTAAATTGATCGAATCTAATGACCAAGCATCAAAGAGAAGACAAGACTAGAAGGCCTTTGTACATAGTATAGTAGATGGGCAATGATGAAGAAATCTTTGCATCCCCGACAAAATCCCGGAGGATTGTTGGGAGAAGAGAAGAAGAAAAGAAGAAAAGATAGTTGGGACGAGATCCGCTCGTCCAACCAGGCAGGACGCCCGTCCAAGACTGCAAGAATCCGAGCGTCTTCACCATAGGGACGCCCGTCCAGAAGCCTTCTAGGACGCTCGTCCAACCTTGAAGGCCGCTCGTCTAGCCACCTAAGAATCCGCTCGTCCCGAACCTTGGACGCTCGGATTGTGTTACAGACCCACACGTCCTCTTCTTGCTCCATGAAAGATGCACATATTTTTGAAAGACCCGCAAAAAGTAGACCCGCATCTTTTTCTGAGAGAAGCGATTCCTCAAGGACTTAATCGTCATTTAAGTCCTTAGTAAACCCTAATTTGTGTACCTAATCCCCACTATAAATACCTCATTAGTCTAATTAGATTAATCATGTTCTTCTTATCAATCTTTAGAATACTTTATATCATTCTAATCTCTTCTTAATCTTGTAATCAACTTCTAATCAATTATTAATACAAATCTCATTTCCTTAATCTCTCTTTTGTTCATCTTTTATTTTGGGTAATTGAAGATTATTTGGGTTATTATTGGGAGATTGACAACTTTCCAATCATTCATCAAGTACTTCTATTATTCTTTGCTTTATTTTGGAATCATCATTAGGTATAACTCTCTTAATCCCTTTTTAATTATTGTTAATCATCTTCATTTATTCATCATGTTTTGCTTTGTTAATATGATTGACAACCTTGTTAACATGTTAAACTTGATAATGAGTGAGTAGTTTCCTTAACTAGGGTTAATAGGTAATTAGGGGAAACCAACATGGGGGATGATTCATGCTTAATTTAATATGTTTTCATAATTTATTTTCTTCCTTGTTGTGATCTCAACTTATGTACATGTTATGTTTGATGAAATGCGAGCCTATGAATCCTTGCATTTTTTACCCATCACTTACCTTTTCAATGAGACTTGTAAGACATAAACCAACTCGAGTCTCATTAGACCATGCATATAGTTGAGTATGGAGGATTAAATCGACTTGTAGGTGTTGTACAATCTAATCGATTCGGCTCCGGGACCCAAACCTTCCTAGGATTGTAAGATATAAACCAACTCGATCCTATCACAACAATAATTGCTTGCTTATAATTTGAAAATATGTTTGTATGATCAATTCCCATGAATCCCCTATGACCCCATGACACCCTAGTGCTTTTAATCAATTGTTTACATCTCATTTTAGTCATCTTGTTTGTTTACTTTTATTGTTATTTAGTTTAGTGATCTTCTTATCTCAACCCATATTGTGACACCTCTAGACACCGCTATTTGCAATCGAAAATCCTACATCAATACCCGTCCCTTGGGATCCGACCTTTACTTGCCTCTTTACTAATAGTAGAGTTGTTTGTGAAGTTATAAATATTGTTTTGGTCTAGGTGCTCCTAACGACAAGTAACCGAAAATTAAGCTCCGAGTGAGTCCGACCAAAAATGGCGCCGTTGCCGGGGACGGTGTTAACTTGATTTGATTTTCTTAGATTGTTATTAGTTGTGTCTTTCTTTGCCTTGGGGAAGTAAAGCTCCTCAAGGTTTGTTCTAAGTGTTTTCGAGTTTTTAGATATTTTGCATGTCTAGAAGATCACAAGGTAACTTGTTACCCATTGATCACGAAATTGAAAGGAATTTGACAACCAATAGAAGACTTGCTAGAAATACTTTGAGAGGTATTGGTGAGGTTTTAGATATTCAAACAAATACTATTGGTTTCATCAACCCTTTTGCAAGAGAAGGTGAGGAGAACCCAACACAAAATCAATCACAAAATAAACCCACAATGCCAAAGTTTTCATCACATTCCGTACCAACCGAGGAGACCCTACCCAATGGTACTCCCACACCACAACACTTAACCGGGAATTTCATTGAAAAATCCGCATTTATCCAATTAGTCGAAAGAAGCCAATTTGGGGGGATGCCTAGTGAAGACCCTCATTCCCATATGGAAACATTTTGTGACTATTGTGATGCGATTTCACAAACCGGTGTAACTCAAGACCAAATTCGATGGGTCTTATTCCCTTTTTCTCTAATTGGCACCACAAAACAATGGTTGAAAAGCCTTGATAAGGCTACTCTTGGAATTGATTCTTAGAAGAAGTTGGCTCTAGCTTTCTACAAAAAATTCTACCCTCCGGAACAGACTAACATGCTAAGAGCTCAAATTACGGGTTTTAAGCAAAGGGATGAAGAATATTTGTATGAAGCTTGGGAGCGATTCAAAGGAATTTGTCGCTCATGTCCTCATCATGGACTTAGCAAGTGGTTCTTGGTACAACAATTTTGGAATGGTCTTTATGAAGACTCAAGAAACATTCTCAACATGGGATCAAATGGTATGTTCACCGAAGTTGTCGACAATCAAACTTGGAACAAAATTGAGGAAATGGCGGTCCATAATTCACAATATAGTAGACCTCGCAAGGCTACTAGAGGAGGAAAGCATGAAGTGGACTCTATTACTCAATTGGGTGCTCAACTTAGTGCTCATACTGATACCATCAACTTGAAGTTTGAAAAGGCTATGGCTAAGCTTGAAGAATCCTCAAAATCACCAAAGCAATAAGTTAATGCCATGGTAGCATTTTCATTAATTCCAAGTGGAATATGTGAGAATTGTGGAACTTTGGGACATGACCAAAGTGAATGTAGGGGAACAAATGAACAAGTGAATGCTTTTCAAGCATACAAGAGTGGTACCCCTTATTCCAACTATTACAATGAAAACACCAAATTCCACCCAAATCTCTCATACAAAAGCCAAAATGTTCAAAACCCTCAACAAACATACACCCCACCTCCCATGAGAAACCAAAATCAAAGAAACTTTTTCAACCAAAACCAAGGTTACCAAAATCAAACTCCATACAATCAACAAAATGACCAAGATTTTGATGTTCAAAAAGCAGTCCTCCAAATGCAAAAGAATCAACAAGAATTTTTCACTCAAATGCAAAAAGATAGCCAAGCAAAAGACATCACCATCAACAACGTCCTAGCCCACACAAAAATGTTGGAAACTCAATTGACCCAACTAGCATCTTCAAACTCTCAAAGACAAAAGGGGCAATTACCACCTCAAAGTAATCCCCCACGACATGAAACAGTTAGTGCCATTCACTTGAGGAGTGGTATGAGATATGAAGGACCAAAGAAGCAAGTTGAGGATGAAGTTGTGGAAGCTAGTGACAAAGAAGAAGTTGTGCAAAACTCCAAGGAAGGAGAACCAACAAAAGAAGAAGTTTCAAAGAAAAGTGAAGAAAAGGCGAAGAAGAAGGAGCCCATTGTGATTAGACTTCCATTCCCGAGTCGTCAAGCTAAGCCTAAGTTTGATGATCAACTTGGAAAATTTATGGAAATTGTGAAGAATTTGGAAGTCTCGATTCCTTTCACGGAATTAATCAATCACGTGTCGGCCTATGCAAAGTACATGAAGGACATCCTTACGAAAAAGAAATCGATCCGGAAGCTTGAAACTATCGCCTTCACTAAGGTGAGTAGTGCAATCCTTCAAGGGAGCTCACCTCCGAAACTTAAAGATCCGAGAAGCTTCTCAATACCGTGTACGATTGGCGACACCACGATCAACACGGCTTTATGTGATCTAGGAGCAAGTGTGAGTGTTACGCCGTATCCGGTTAGAAAAAGGCTAGGGATGGGAGAACTTAAATGTACCAACATCACACTCCAAATGGCCGATAGATCGATGAAGACACCGTTAGGGATATGGGAAGATGTTCCCGTGAGAATCGGCAAATTCTTCATCCCGATGGACTTTGTCATTGTTGATGATGCGTGTCCATAATATGATGTTTTACATCTTTATTTCCAGGCATTTTATGTCTATTATATTTAGTTTATTCTACTATTTCCCCTATTTCTGTCTACTCTCGTATTTTTATGTAATATTGCAGATTATTGCGGAAATGAGCAGAAAATGAACCAAATCTTGACCCCGAAAGCTAAGCTTAGGAAGGACATTGAATACTTAACTCGGACTTGAAGTTTAGAATGCATTTCAAGGCCTGAAAGGTGTATTTGCGTGAGTTTTAGAAGCGGATTGCCAGCTACAGTGGTCTATAGACTGACCTACATGGTCTATAGACCGTCAGAATGCTTCTCGACATTGCAGGCTGCTTCAGATGGCTATATCTCGTGTTCTATAGCATATAATCGAGTGATTCCAACTGGAGGTGAAAGCTTATCCTCTTAGCAATCTAACGCCGCGTAGAACGCCTGATTTGACCAAGTAACGAAGAAATGGCAACGGTTTTAAGATCGGCGCGCGCTGCAGAATCCGTCAGAATGCAATTCTGTACAGCGCTCTTGGTCGATCGACTGGGTGATGTGGTCGATCGACCTCTCCACGAGTCTGACGAGAATTTAAAGACGAGATTTAGCTTAAGCCCATTATATATTAGGTTTAGGAATAAGATTTGCGTGATATTCCTATATAACGTAGCTTTAGTTTTCAGTTTTAGCATCGAGTTTTTAATCAGTCTTCTATCATCAAATTTTAGGGTTCCTTATCAAGTTTGTTTTAGGGCATAATCATTCAATAATCATTCAATACAATTTTCGTTCGTATTTTCAGATTCCTTCCTGCTTCCCACTGGTAACTTTAGTTCCTTATCTCAGTTTACTCTATTTCGTTCATAGTATAGAAATTGCTAGTTAGTTTCCCGAAGCCTTAATTGTCGTTTTATGTTATTTGTTTGTTTAATTATTTCAAGTATGAATTCGTTAGCGTTTGTTAATCTTATTATTGTTTTTGTCATAGTCATGAGTAGCTAAATACCCTATGCTTGGAATTAGGGAATCCATGGCATCATGAGTTGATTTTATTAAGTCTAGGTTGAACCCGTACCGGTCTTATTTACTGCAGTGAGAATTTACCCCTTTGCTAGATTGAGAAATTAGCGGAGTAATTTAGTTTCTTTCTAGGGTGGAAAAGAGACCGAGTGGCTTAATTTGAATAGGGACTTAGACGACCTATTTGACATCCTGAGACGGTATTGGACAGACCTTGACTTTGCTAGACCGACCCTTAAGCCATGGTGAACCGAAATTCCTAGCTACTTTTTATTGTCTATTTTAAACTTCATTTAATTTTCAGTAATTAGTTTACAATCAACCAATCAACCCCCCCCCCCCCCCCCCCCACAAATTTCCTAAACTAAAATTAAGACAACTATAACTCCCTACCTCCTTGTGGTTCGACCCTTACTATCACTATCTATAGTTTTAGTTTGGATTATAAATATTATTTTTGACACCTTCCGACGGGTATCAAATTTTGGCGCCGTTCGGGGAGGAGGCGCTAGTTTTAGTTGTTTTTTGTTTTAGTCTTTTTCTAGTTTAAGGAACTTCCGTTCCTTAAACTCCTTTTACACTCTTCTTGTAGTTTTCTCTTATCCACAGGTCATCTCATGGATAATAATTTAACTACAACCATTGCGGATCTCAGAGCTATGATGCGAGAGCTTGAGGCCAACGTTGCCAAACATCATGAAGAATATGCAGCAATGTTCTAATCAACTCAGTCCCGAATGGCCGACCCTTCTTCTCTTCAACACATGGAGACCGTGCAGGGTATGCACGTCCGTAGTGGATCAACCCCTGAAGGGCCTGCTATGAAAAGGGCAAGCCCGGAATTTAATAAAGATGAATCGGGAAGAGAAGAGGCTGAACTGTCAGAACAGAAGAATATTAATGCTTCTCTACCTGACAGTCAAAAGCTTTTGGAACCCATTTCCCATGGTCGTTCGACCTCACCTACTACTGATATTGTTGATAATTCGACCCGAATTATTGACGGATCATTTATTTCGAGAGCCATGAAGTTTTTTTCAGGTGTTGATAAGGACAAAGTCCTTAATTCAAAAGATGGGTCTGAAAAGCAGAAAGAAACGGCGTCTGTAAACAGTATCAGGACTAGTCGATCGACTGACCATCATGGTCGATCGACCAGTCCCCGATCTTCCAGTACTACTATACCTGAAGATCTCAGTCGATCGACTAACCAACCTAGTCAATCGACCGAGGAAGCGGCTGAAAGTGCACAATTCCATCCTCCAATGCCTGATGACTTGAGAAACCTTTTGATTCGGGGTTCGACAACTCCGAAAATATTAAGGCAAGACCCAAATGCTGATGGGTCAATTCAAATGCCCAAGTCTATGGTGGAGATGCTTAAACTCCAAATACAAGAAGAGGCTGAACAGTGAGAAGCTTCTTTCAAAAGACTTGAGCTTCTCTTGGCTCAAGTAGTCGCGAGCAAGATGCTAATATGTACGACTCAGAAATTGATGATATTGTTGACGATGAAGTATTTCTTGAATACTTCAATGCTGGCGCACAAGAAAAGTTTGATCGAATAGACATCAAGACTGTTCGATCGTGCACAACTGAGGAAGACGACTTTGATCGAGCGATTCTTTGGATATTCGATCGAGTAATGTGCTAGAGGAATCTTCTCGATCAAGAGAAGAGAATGCTCGATTGAGTATAGTGACCACGGAAAGCAATGTTTCTGCTAACGATATGAAGGACGACAATGTGTATGGTGAGTCTCCCTTTTAGAAGGCCGAGTTGGATGCCTTGGAGGTCGCAATTTATGGGACAGAGCCTATGCAGATGGATATCTTTTCCTTTAATGATGATGCTTCGTCACTTGTGACTCCCCAGAATGACAATAATCAGGTAATTGCAGATCTAGCTTGTCCGACTAGCTCCTTCTCTTTAGCTGCTTCTGTTAAGAGTTCTTTTATTCCTCCCGTTAAATTATACACTGCTGTTGATTTAACGCCCCTTGACTTGGGAGCAAATTGGAGGAATATCGTTCTGTCTCTTCTTGTACAGGCTTCGACAGGTTTGTAGACCCGGGAGGAGGATCTAAAGACTCCTTTCCAAATAAGAAGAAGACGCGGTAAAGGGCTATTAGAGACTTGGTCAATGGGTTTCCAAGTCGTTGTATTTCCAAAGCTGTGTTATGGAGGCCGGACTTGAAGCTAATGACAGCTGCTGAAGCCACTGCGTTGATCGAAGCCTAGTAGTGGGCCGAGTGATTTGTGCTCTTTGATGATCGAAAAGTGGGTCGAGCTGGGACCGTCTAATCTAGCGCTACCGGGAGGCAACCCGGAGTTTAAACATTTTGTTTGATTTGGTTTTGAAACATTTAGCTTTATTTGTTTTGTGTGCTTTAATAATTAGCTCGACTTAGACAATTACTTTGGGTTTTTGCGCAATTTTGGGCGCGTTTTTTTTATGTGCATTTACAGGTTATTAAACCGAGTTAACTCAATACATTGAGTTAATTCGTGAGCAGGAACTGTTCACGTTAGGTATATTGGTCGATCGACTGACTAGAGTGGTCGATCGACTGATTCGCGCAGCACAGAAGCTACTGTTCCAGGTAACTTGGTCGATCGACTGGTAAGAGCGGTCGATCGACCACTGCAGTTGCTATACCTCGTTCTTTTAATTCTTTGCACGTAATTTACGGTTCCAATTTTGCTTTCTCGGAATTACGCGCGGTATTTTTCTGTCTTTTCAGGTACCTTTGGTAGCACTGCTGGCTACTGAAACCTCCTAGCTCACGCTGGTTTGAGGAGGTTTCCTTTTGCTGCATTTAAAGTCTTGTGAGTTTCCGAGTCTTTCTTTTATGTCAATTTTAGTTATTATTTATCGCAAGATCCCATTTCCCTTTTATTTCATTACATGATTTCGCACAATAAGGGCATTGTGTGATTTGGTTTGGGGAAGGGTTATGCGTTGCATTTCATTCTGTTTTGCATTCACGTTTACATTTTTGTCTTGCATTGTTTTTTATTTTCCATATATACAAAATTCAAAAAATTTGAAAATATTCAAAAAATTCAAAAGATTCAAAAATATCACGTTTAATTTTGCATATTAGGTTGAGTCAGATTGGAGTATTCATTGCTAATAGCTGTCTTTTTGCATAAACCCTGCATTTTATCACGTCTTTTAGCAAGAGTTTTTGCAATATCTCGAATTTCGTTTCAAATTTTTTTGAACAATTAGACTTGACTTGAAATTTTGGCAAACTACAAAACTTTCTGAGGAATTAGAGCCTTATAAACTGGTGTCATTCATGACCGGTTTCATTTAGGTTTGTGAGTAGTTACTCCCTGCATATCGTGTAACATTAATTTGCACAAGTATGACATTTAATTTCTTTTTACCTGCATACATTCGGGTTAGTGGTTGGTATTGCATGTTTGGAGAATGCTTGCGAAAATCCCTTTTATTCATTTTACCCATTAGCTTCACATTAGCCAAAAATTGCCAGTTGACCCTTTAGCTACAATCCATAAACTAAGCCTACCCTTTGCTGAGCTAGTTTAGTAGTTTTAGTGGCATTCGTTGTATTATATCAATTTTGGCTCGATTTGCACTCTATGAAGTTGGTAATGAATGAAGGAGAAAAGAAAAAAAAAATTAAAAAAAAATTGAGAAATAGTGACTGCCGAAAAAAAGAACGAAAAAAAAAACGGAAAAAAAGAAAACAAAAGAAAAAGAAGCGGCAAAAGAAAAGAAAAAAAAGAAAAAAAGTTTACTCCTATGTTTGCTTTATATTTTTATGAGGAGTGTTGTTTGGATTAGTGAAGTGTTTGCCTAATTCATTAAGGCATTTGAGCTTGTTTCATTGAGTTAGAAGTGGATGTTTTATTCGGTTTGTTAGGATGCTAGCTTGGCTATTTCCCTCTCATTCCCATATTGTTTTGCCTCTTCTTACCCATAGCCTCACCTATCCAAATCTTTGCAAGTATTCGGCATGTGATGGACCCTGAATGGTTGGAATGTATATGCACGGTAGCTAGAATTACTTATCATACTATATTGCATGCATGATCATGTTGGTTGAGTCAAGGTGAGCGACTTTTGTCTCTTTCTCTCTTACGCATATATTTGCTTACCATTTGCTTTGGTGAGAGAAGAGTGACCCGGGAGAGTCCAATCTTGAAAGTCTTGCAAGGTCAAACATTCAACATCTTTTCGAAATATGCATAAATTCCTTTGCGTGACATTAAGCTATTAGTAGTTGATTCATATGCATTAAATTGGTCTAAAGTAGACGATTTTCAGTTTGTCCATGTTTCGCTCCTTTCTATCTAGACTTAGTTTTGCATTTAGTTTGCTTGGGGACAAGCAAAGGTTTGGTTTGGGGAAGTTTGATGCGTGTCCATAATATGATGTTTTACATCTTTATTTCCACTCATTTTATGTCTATTATATGTAGTTTATTCTAATATTTCCCCTATTTCTGTCTACTCTCGTATTTTTATGTAATATTGCAGATTATTGCGGAAATGAGCAGAAAATGAACCAAATCGGACATTGAATACTTGACTCGGACTTGAAGTTTAGAATGCATTTCAAGGCCTGAAAGGTGTATTTGCGTGAGTTTTAGAAGCGGATTGCCAGCTACAGTGGTCTATAGACTGACCTACATGGTCTATAGACCGTCAGAATGCTTCTCGACATTGCAGGCTGCTTCAGATGGCTATATCTCGTGTTCTATAGCATATAATCGAGTGATTCCAACTGGAGGTGAAAGCTTATCCTCTTAGCAATCTAACGCCGCGTAGAACGCCTGATTTGACCAAGTAACGAAGAAATGGCAGCGGTTTTAAGATCGGCGCGCGCTGCAGAATCCGTCAGAATGCAATTCTGTACAGCGCTCTTGGTCGATCGACTGGGTGATGTGGTCGATCGACCACTCCACGAGTCTGACGAGAATTTAAAGACGAGATTTAGCTTAAGCCCATTGTATATTAGGTTTAGGAATAAGATTTGCGTGATATTCCTATATAACGTAGCTTTAGTTTTCAGTTTTAGCATCGAGTTTTTAATCAGTCTTCTATCATCAAATTTTAGGATTCCTTATCAAGTTTGTTTTAGGGCATAATCATTCAATAATCATTCAATACAATTTTCGTTCGTATTTTCAGATTCATTCCTGCTTCCCACTGGTAACTTTAGTTCTTTATCTCAGTTTACTCTATTTCGTTCGTAGTATAGAAATTGCTAGTTAGTTTCCCGAAGCCATAATTGTCGTTTTATGTTATTTGTTTGTTTAATTATTTCAAGTATGAATTCGTTAGCGTTATTTGTTAATCTTATTATTGTTTTTGTCATAGTCATGATAGCTAAATACCCTATGCTAGGAATTAGGGAATCCATGGCATCATGAGTTGATTTTATTAAGTCTAGGTTGAACCCGTATCGGTCTTATTTACTGCTGTGAGAATTTACCCCTTTGCTAGATTGAGAAATTAGCGGAGTAATTTAGTTTCTTTCTAGGGTGGAAAAGAGACTGAGTGGCTTAATTTGAATAGGGACTTAGACGACCTATTTGACATCCTGAGACGGTATTGGACAGACCTTGACTTTGCTAGACCGACCCTTAAGCCATGGTGAACCGAAATTCCTAGCTACTTTTTATTGTCTATTTTAAACTTCATTTAATTTTCAGTAATTAGTTTACAATCAACCAATCAAACCCCCACAAATTTCCTAGACTAAAATTAAGACAACTATAACTCCCTACCTCCTTGTGGTTCGACCCTTACTATCACTATCTATAGTTTTAGTTTGGATTATAAATATTATTTTTGACACCTTCCGACGGGTATCAAATTTTGGCGCCGTTGCCGGGGAGGCAGCGCTAGTTTTAGTTGTTTTTTGTTTTAGTCTTTTTCTAGTTTAAGGAACTTCCGTTCCTTAAACTCCTTTTACACTCTTCTTGTAGTTTTCTCTTATCCACAGGTCATCTCATGGATAATAATTTAACTACAACCATTGCGGATCTCAGAGCTATGATGCGAGAGCTTGAGGCCAACGTTGCCAAACATCATGAAGAATATGCAGCAATGTTCTAATCAACTCAGTCCCGAATGGCCGACCCTTCTTCTCTTCAACACATGGAGACCGTGCAGGGTATGCACGTCCATAGTGGATCAACCCCTGAAGGGCCTGCTATGAAAAGGGCAAGCCCGGAATTTAATAAAGATGAATCGGGAAGAGAAGAGGCTGAACTGTCAGAACAGAAGAATATTAATGCTTCTCTTCCTGACAATCAAAAGCTTTTGGAACCCAGCTCCCATGGTCGTTCGACCTCACCTACTACTGATATTGTTGATAATTCGACCCGAATTATTGACGGATCATTTATTTCGAGAGCCATGAAGTTTTTTTCAGGTGTTGATAAGGACAAAGTCCTTAATTCAAAAGATGGGTCTGAAAAGCAGAAAGAAAGGGCGTCTGTAAACAGTATCAGGACCAGTCGATCGACTGACCATCATGGTCGATTGACCAGTCCCCGATCTTCCAGTACTACTATACCTGAAAATCTCAGTCGATCGACTAACCAACCTAGTCAATCGACCGAGGAAGCGGCTGAAAGTGCACAATTCCATCCTCCAATGCCTGATGACTTGAGAAACCTTTTGATTCGGGGTTCGACAACTCCGAAAATATTAAGGCAAGACCCAAATGCTGATGGGTCAATTCCAATGCCCAAGTCTATGGTGGAGATGCTTAAACTCCAAATACAAGAAGAGGCTGAACAGTGAGAAGCTTCTTTCAAAAGACTTGAGCTTCTCTTGGCTCAAGTAGCTGCCGAGCAAGATGCTAATATGTACGACTCAGAAATTGATGATATTGTTGACGATGAAGTATTTCTTGAATACTTCAATGCTGGCGCACAAGAAAAGTTTGATCGAATAGACATCAAGACTGTTCGATCGTGCACAACTGAGGAAGACGACTTTGATCGAACAGTTGCTGTGACTGTTCGATCGAGTAATGTGCTAGAGGAATCTTCTCGATCGAGAGAAGAGAATGCTCGATTGAGTATAGTGACCACGGAGAGCAATGTTTCTGCTAACGATATGAAGGACGACAATGTGTATGGTGAGTCTCCCTTTTAGAAGGCCGAGTTGGATGCCTTGGAGGTCGCAATTTATGGGACAGAGCCTATGCAGATGGATATCTTTTCCTTTAATGATGATGCTTCGTCACTTGTGACTCCCCAGAACGACAATAATCAGGTAATTGCAGATCTAGCTTGTCCGACTAGCTCCTTCTCTTTAGCTGCTTCTGTTAAGAGTTCTTTTATTCCTCCCGTTAAATTATACACTGCTGTTGATTTAACGCCTCCGCCCCAGCTTGGGAGCAAATTGGAGGAATATCGTTCTGTCTCTTCTTGTACAGCCTTCGACAGGTTTGTAGACCCGGGAGGAGGATCTAAAGACTCCTTCCCAAATAAGAAGAAGATGCGGTAAAGGGCTATTAGAGACTTGGTCAATGGGTTTCCAAGTCGTTGTATTTCCAAAGCTGTGTTATGGAGGCCGGACTTGAAGCTAATGACAGCTGCTGAAGCCACTGCGTTCAGTCAGAAGCCTAGTAGTGGGCCAGTGATTTGTGCTCTTTGATGATCGAAAAGTGGGTCGAGCTGGGACCGTCTAATCTAGCGCTACCGGGAGGCAACCCGGAGTTTAAACATTTTGTTTGATTTGGTTTTGAAATATTTAGCTTTATTTGTTTTGTGTGCTTTAATAATTAGCTCGACTTAGACAATTACTTTGGGTTTTTGCGCAATTTTGGGCGCGTTTTTTTTATGTGCATTTACAGGTTATTAAACCGAGTTAACTCAATACATTGAGTTAATTCGTGAGCAGGAACTGTTCACGTTAGGTAAATTGGTCGATCGACTGACTAGAGTGGTCGATCGACTGATTCGCGCAGCACAGAAGCTAATGTTCCAGGTAACTTGGTCGATCGACTGGTAAGAGCGGTCGATCGACCGCTGCAGTTGCTATACCTCGTTCTTTTAATTATTTGCACGTAATTTACGGTTCCAATTTTGCTTTCTCGGAATTACGCGCGGTATTTTTCTGTCTTTTCAGGTACCTTTGGTAGCACTGCTGGCTACTGAAACCTCCTAGCTCACGCTGGTTTGAGGAGGTTTCCTTTTGCTGCATTTAAAGTCTTGTGAGTTTCCGAGTCTTTCTTTTATGTCAATTTTAGTTATTATTTATCGCAAGATCCCATTTCCCTTTTATTTCATTACATGATTTCGCACAATAAGGGCATTGTGTGATTTGGTTTGGGGAAGGGTTATGCGTTGCATTTCATTCTGTTTTGCATTCACGTTTACATTTTTGTCTTGCATTGTTTTTTATTTTCCATATATACAAAATTCAAAAAATTTGAAAATATTCAAAAAATTCAAAAGATTCAAAAATATCACGTTTAATTTTGCATATTAGGTTGAGTCAGATTGGAGTATTCATTGCTGATAGCTGTCTTTTTGCTTAAACCCTGCATTTTATCACATCTTTTAGCAAGAGTTTTTGCAATATCTCGAATTTCGTTTCAAATTTTTTTGAACAATTAGACTTGACTTGAAATTTTGGCAAACTACAAAACTTTCTGAGGAATTAGAGCCTTATAAACTGGTGTCATTCATGACCGGTTTCATTTAGGTTTGTGAGTAGTTACTCCCTGCATATCGTGTAACATTAATTTGCACAAGTATGACATTTAATTTCTTTTTACCTGCATACATTCGGGTTAGTGGTTGGTATTGCATGTTTGGAGAATGCTTGCGAAAATCCCTTTTATTCATTTTACCCATTAGCTTCACATTAGCCAAAAATTGCCAGTTGACCCTTTAGCTACAATCCATAAACTAAGCCTACCCTTTGTTGAGCTAGTTTAGTAGTTTTAGTGCCATTCGTTGTATTGTATCAATTTTGGCTCGATTTGCACTCTATGAAGTTGGTAATGAATGAAGGAGAAAAGAAAAAAAAAATTAAAAAAAAATTGAGAAATAGTGACTGCCGAAAAAAAGAACGGAAAAAAAAACGGAAAAAAAAGAAAACAAAAGAAAAAGAAGCGGTAAAAGAAAAGAAAAAAAAGAAAAAAAAGTTTACTCCTATGTTTGCTTTATATTTTTATGAGGAGTGTTGTTTGGATTAGTGAAGTGTTTGCCTAATTCATTAAGGCATTTGAGCTTGTTTCATTGAGTTAGAAGTGGATGTTTTATTCGGTTTGTTAGGATGCTAGCTTGGCTATTTCCCTCTCATTCCCATATTGTTTTGCCTCTTCTTACCCATAGCCTCACCTATCCAAATCTTTGCAAGTATTCGGCATGTGATGGACCCTGAATGGTTGGAATGTATGTGCACGGTAGCTAGAATTACTTATCATACTATATTGCATGCATGATCATGTTGGTTGAGTCAAGGTGAGCGACTTTTGTCTCTTTCTCTCTTACGCATATATTTGCTTACCATTTGCTTTGGTGAGAGAAGAGTGACCCGGGAGAGTCCAATCTTGAAAGTCTTGCAAGGTCAAACATTCAACATCTTTTCGAAATATTCATAAATTCCTTTGCGTGACATTAAGCTATTAGTAGTTGATTCATATGCATTAAATTGGTCTAAAGTAGACGATTTTCAGTTTGTCCATGTTTCGCTCCTTTCTATCTAGACTTAGTTTTGCATTTAGTTTGCTTGGGGACAAGCAAAGGTTTGGTTTGGGGAAATTTGATGCGTGTCCATAATATGATGTTTTACATCTTTATTTCCACGCATTTTATGTCTATTATATGTAGTTTATTCTAATATTTCCCCTATTTCTGTCTACTCTCGTATTTTTATGTAATATTGCAGATTATTGCGGAAATGAGCAGAAAATGAACCAAATCTTGACCCCGAAAGCTAAGCTTAGGAAGGACATTGAATACTTGACTCGGACTTGAAGTTTAGAATGCATTTCAAGGCCTGAAAGGTGTATTTGCGTGAGTTTTAGAAGCGGATTGCCAGCTACAGTGGTCTATAGACTGACCTACATGGTCTATAGACCGTCAGAATGTTTCTCGACATTGCAGGCTGCTTCAGATGGCTATATCTCGAGTTCTAGAGCAGATAATCGAGTGATTCCAATTGGAAGTGAAAGCTTATCCTCTTAGCTTTCCAACTCCGCGTAGAACGCCTGATTTGACCAAGTAACGAAGAAATGGCAGCTGTTTTAAAATCGGCGCGCGCTGCAGAATCCGTCAGAATGCAATTCTGTACAACGCTCTTGGTCGATCGACTGGGTGATGTGGTCGATCGAACACTCCAAGAGTCTGACGAGAATTTAAAGACGAGATTTAGCTTAAGCCCATTGTATATTAGGTTTAGGAATAAGATTTGCGTGATATTCCTATATAACGTAGCTTTAGTTTTCAGTTTTAGCATCGAGTTTTTAATCAGTCTTCTATCATCAAATTTTATGGTTCCTTATCAAGTTTGTTTTAGGGCATAATCATTCAATAATCATTCAATACAATTTTCGTTCGTATTTTCAGATTCCTTCCTGCTTCCTACTGGTAACTTTAGTTCCTTATCTCAGTTTACTCTATTTCGTTCGTAGTATAGAAATTGCTAGTTAGTTTCCCGAAGCCTTAACTGTCGTTTTATGTTATTTGTTTGTTTAATTATTTCAAGTATGAATTCGTTAGCGTTATTTGTTAATCTTATTATTGTTTTTGTCATAGTCATGAGTAGCTAAATACCCTATGCTAGGAATTAGGGAATCCATGGCATCATGAGTTGATTTTATTAAGTCTAGGTTGAACCCGTACCGGTCTTATTTACTGCTGTGAGAATTTACCCCTTTGCTAGATTGAGAAATTAGCGGAGTAATTTAGTTTCTTTCTAGGGTGGAAAAGAGACCGAGAGGCTTAATTTGAATAGGGCTTTAGACGACCTATTTGACATCCTGAGACGGTATTGGACAGACCTTGACTTTGCTAGACCGACCCTTAAGCCATGGTGAACTGAAATTCCTAGCTACTTTTTATTGTCTATTTTAAACTTCATTTAATTTTCAGTAATTAGTTTACAATCAACCAATCAAACCCCCCCAAATTTCCTAGACTAAAATTAAGACAACTATAACTCCCTACCTCCTTGTGGTTCGACCCTTACTATCACTATCTATAGTTTTAGTTTGGATTATAAATATTATTTTTGACACCTTACGATGGGTATCAGTTGACATGGAAGAAGACTCCAATATTCAGATCATCCTAGGTAGACCATTCTTGCACACCGCGGGTGCGGTGATAGATGTGAAGCACGGAGAGCTTACTCTAGAAGTGGGAGATGAGACCATAACTTTCAATCTTGACAAGACCATGAGGGCTCCCCGTTTGCATGAACCATGCTTTATGGTTGATCATTAAAGCCGGAAGGATGATAGGAAGAAGTCGGAATTCTAATGGAAAAAGAAAGGTTATGATGCTCCATTCAATGAGCAAGGGAATAGCAACAAAGAGAGCTTGAAAAGCTCACCCAAATCCAACAATGAAGAGGATGGCCTCATTGGCCAAGATAAGAAAGTAGGAGATTTGTCTCTATCAACTCAAGAAATTTTTAATGATCAAGTAGACGAAGTTTGCGGTCTTTGGGATGATGAGTTCGAAGGGATATTCAATCCCTATATTGGTAATGCTATGAACCAAGACCATAATGGAGAACAACAAGAGCAAAGATCTATTGAGGACCTTTACCATGATAATGAACAAGCTCTCGACTACTTCTTCAACGTGTTGACTAACATCAACAACACCTTGAACATGCCCCCTTGACATCTCACATTGGATGAGAGTTTGGTGGAGTCCTCCCTAAACTATCATTTATAAATATTCTAACTCCCTAACTTGCATTTCAATTTTTACATTGCATTTTTTGTCATTTTTGGATTCATATTTTTGTGCCTTGATCAAGATATTTATCATTTTGAGAGAAGTGAGGGAGGGACTTATGATTTTATTGATGTGTAGTGCTTTACCTTAGTGTGGGGATAGCAATTGCCTAGGCTATTCATGCCTTCGTAGTGCCCCCACAATGAAGAACACGAGAATTGAAGAATGAAAATGATACGGGTTATGCAATACCCACGGATGGACCTGAATCCGTGTGGTCAAGGAAGAATCCGAGCGGCCAAAAGGAGAATCCACTCGTCGTTAAGGAATCCGAGCGTCTAAGATACAATCCGCTCATCTGGCAGCGCTGCAAAATTCAAAAAACTGGTCTGACACAGAATCCGAGCGTCTCAATTGAGAATCTGCTCGTCTGATCCTGGACGCTCGTCTTACAGCAAAGACGCTCGTCTTTCTGCTGTTGAATTTTAAAGTTTCTCCCTGTAATAGAATCCGAGCGTCCGGCCAGGAAGACGCTCGTCTCAAATTGAAAAATCCGCTCGTCCTTGCTGGAAGACGCTCGTCCTGTGGCGTCTTTTCCTGAGATAAAACACAAAGAATCCGAGCATCCCGACCCTTGGTCCGCTCGTCCCCTATTGCTGTTTTCAAACATAACAGGTCTTTTAAACCCTCTTCCCTCATTCATTCTCATTTCTTCTACATTCAAACACTACCCACTACCCAAAAACCCCAAAAACCCTCATCCTCTACATCAACAAAATCAAATTTCCTCAACCAAATTCAACAAAATCAAATACAAACTTCCTTACAACAAAAATTAATCACTCCTTTTGCAACAACAATTGATTCAAACACCAAAATCTTCAACCTTTGAGTCAATTTTTAAGATACAAAGCAACATTCTTTCATCTTAAATCGATTTGGGCATAACTAAAAATTGGAGATTTCAATATTTCTTTGGTGTAATCAAGAATGGCAAGAACTAAAGGAGGTAACAAAGCACCCCCAAAGAAGACACTTTTAAAAAGGCAACAAGCTCTTCAAGCAAAACAATTGTCAAAGGCATTGGTAGTCCATGAGGCAAGGTTGGAGTTTCAATAAGGTCCCCCTATGAAAGCTACAACATCAACAACTCCGGTCATTGAGCAATTATCCAATTATCCGGAGGTAACTTTCACTTCCGACTCTCATAGGGAGAAATTCATTCTCTTTGCTAAGAAAACCATCATGCCTACTAAGTTTATTTGTGAAGATGCATTGTCAAAATTGGGTGTTCTTGAACGAACCAAAACCTTCTTTGAGTCTATGGGATTGGGTAAATTGTTTACCATGAAAGAATTGACATACCCCTCCCTCACCTTGGAATTTTTAAGTTCCATGAAAGTCATAAGGGTGGAGACTAGAACCCACATCGAGTTCCGTCTTGCAAATGTTGATAGACGCATCACTTTTTGATGCGCGTCCGTTTCGTGTTCACAATTAAAGATGTGGTCGTTGGGTCACGGTCGAATCAAAACACAATTTATAACTTCACAAACAACTCTACAATTAGTAAAGAGGCAAGTAAAGGTCGGATCCCAAGGGACGGGTATTGAAATGAGATTTCTATTGCAACTAGTGGTGTCTAAGGGGTGTCACAAATCGGGTTGATGTAGAAGGTCACTAAACATAAATAGCAATGAAAATAAACAAACAAGATGAATTAAAGGGGTGTAAATAATTGATTAAAGGCACTAGGGTGTCATGGGATCATAGGGGAATCATGGGATATGATCATACAAACATGTTCTCAAATTATAAGCAAACAATTATTGTTGTGATGGATTGAGTTGGGTTATATCTTACAATCCTAGGAAAGTTTGGGTCCCGGAGCCGAATCGATTAGATTGTACAACACCTACAAGTTGACTTAATCTTCCCTACTCAACAACATGCATGGTCTAATGAGACTCGAGTTGGGTTATGTCTTACAAGTCTCATTGAAAAGATAGAAGATGATAGTAAATGCAACGATTCATAGGCTTAGCATTTCATCAAATATAACATGTGCATGAGTTGAGATCAAAACAAGCAAGCAAATAAAACATGAAAGCATATTAATTTAAGCATGAATCATTCCCCATGTTGGTTTCCCCTAATCACCTATTTAACCCTAGCTAAGAGACTACTCACTCATTATCATGTTGATCATGCTAGCAAGGTTGTCAATCATACCAACAATATGAAACATGATGAATAAATGAAAGTAATTAACAATAATTAAAAAGGGATTAAGAGATTATACCTACTAATGATTCCAATAATAAAGCAAAGATAAAAGAAGTACTTGAATACTTGATTGAGAGGTTGTCAATCTCCCAATAATAACCCAAATAATCTTCAATTACCCAAAATAAAGGATGAACAAAAGAGAGATTAAGGAAATAAAACTTGTATTAGAACTTGATTAATTGTTGATTACAAAACTAAAGAGAGATTTGATTGATATTAACTACTCTAATTATTGATAAGAAGAACATGCTCCTCTAATTAGACTAATGGGGTATTTATAGTGGAAATTAGGGAGGATGCATTAGGGTTAACTAAGGGCTAAACTAGTAATTACACTTTTTAGATTGAGCAAGGAGGACCCGGTATTTTTCGTGAGAAGGGCTTCTTTCTTTGTAGCTTGGAGAAGAGGAAATCGTGCTGTGCTGGAATCCGGGCGAAATAAGGTCGGGACGGGCGGAATCTGGCGTTGGAATCCGAGCGGATTCAAGGGAATCCGGTCGGATTGTGGAGGTGGAATCCGAGCGGATTAGAGAAAAGCCGCTCGGATTGTGCAGCTGCGGGACGGACGGATTGGTGACAATCCGCACGGATTGTCACTCAGCAACACATCTTTTTCTTTTCTTCCCTTTTCTTCATAAATTCCTTGGGGATTTCCTTGGGGACTCAAGGATCCTTTCTCAACATTGCTCTTCTACTATAATATGTACAAAGGCCTTCTAATCTTGTCTCTCCTTGATGCTTGGTCATTGAATTCGATCAATTTAGTCTCGTTTTGCCATGAAAATGCAAGATTCTTACTCCTTTCCTACCAAGGGATCAAAATCTCAAAGAATATGCAAAACAAAGAACTAAAGATAAGAAATGACCCAAATATGCACTAAAAAGCATGGGAACAAGGCTAATTCGGGGGCTAAATATGCGCTAATTATGGTTACATCACTTTTAGCGAATTGAGTAAGATTTTAGGCCTTAGCGATACCCCGAAATATACAAAGATCCCCGACAAGTATGACCCCGCTCCTCTTTGGGAAGCAATTTCCGGAAAGAAATTTGTGCGCTTTCATGATTGTCGTGCTCTATTAGTCCACCGTTCGGGCATTAGAGTGTAGCATAAGGTCATTGGGAATACTTTTATAGCAAGAAATGGCACTAATCATTTTACCAAGCTCGATTGTGTTCTTCTTGAGTCGGCCTTGAACATAGGAAGGGAATATACTAAGCCATATAATGCTCTAAGACTTTTGGTTGAACGATGGCTTAATGTCGATTGTGGTAAAGAGGGCACCGCTTTTATTGTAAATGGAGGACTAGTTACCCATTTGGCCAAACACTTTAACCCAAATTTCAACAAAGACAACACTTATGTGGCGGTTAAAGGAGGCCATCTCATTGATATGGACACCATGATTCACAAGTTTAAGTGGGTCAAGCATGATTCTCTTGATACCAAATATGGGTGGTTAACAAATGAAGCTAGATCCTTCACCTTGCCTTCAAAGATTTGCCGATTGAATGCTCACCGACCAAATTACCTTCTTCCACTCTCCGAGGAGACCGAGTATATTATTCAACAACAAAGAGGCGAGATTGACGAACCCTCCTCCTCCATTATCACCCCACCTTACCCATTTGAGTATCACGAATTCAAACCCAAGGATGTCGAGGTAGGAAATGACTACATGACTCTAATCATGTGGGAAATGCACAAGCAACCTTAAAATGATAGAGTGGATGCTTACAAGGCCCAATATCCACCCCTCCTACATCTAGCTAGGCAAGGACTTCTTGATCCATCATTTCCTTTGCCTAGTTGGGCGGATAGGGAGGTTTTCTTTCCTAGCACCTCTAGTGTTGGAAGACCGGGTGGAGAGGAGAATGTTGATAATGAGGGTGTTGACGAACAAGGTGAAGAAGAATAGGTTCAAGAAGAAGAAGCTCAAGAAGAGGAAGAGGAAAGTGAGGAAGAACAAGGAAGTGAAAGTCGGAGTGGAAATGATTCCACATTTATGGAAGTTGATGATACCTCAAGAGAGGAGGATGATGATGATGATGATATGATGGGTGAAGATTAGCAAACTTTGGAGGCTCCTACACTCTTACACCTCCATTATGGTTTATCTACTTCCCTTGTTTTTATTTTATCTTGATCATTTATTTTGTGGAGTCCTAGCAACATGGAGGACTAACACCTTGGATTCATTAAGGTGTTCCTTTTTATTGTTCCCAACTTGTAAAATCCAAAATGACAATCTTTATTTTCATGCATTGCATTCCTTGCGCATGAACTACCCCGAAATTCAAGACGTTAGAAATAATGTCTATTTTGGTTTGGGGAAGTCCATGCATATGCATTGGGAGCTAATTTAAATTATGCTCTCCGCCATAACAAAAACACATGCATCATGTAGTGTAGCTTAGTATAGTTGCATTTAGTTTAGAAATCATGCATATTCATTGCGTAATTTCCTATCGTATTGGCCATTGAGGGCAATGCCCATACTAGTGTGGGGATGGGAAATTCTAACTTGACTTTTATTTAAAATCCAAAAAATCAAAAATTTCGAAAAATCCAAAAAAATTGAAAAATTGAAAAAATCAAAAAGCATGTTCATTTCCTTTTTAGTGTAGTCTTGTATATATTGTTGTATATATTGTGTTTGTTCATCCTTATTCACATTGATCGACTACGCCACATCCGAGACATGAGGATATTGAAGACCGCATGGTATTATCTTTCCAATCTCCTTTTTCCTCTTTATGTTAATGACTATGTGGCTTTATTTTGATTGATGCGGTAAAAACAATGTGAATCTAGGATTGCATTTAGATTATTTGGCATACTAGTTGGTAGAAGCATATGCATTAGGATGTATAAATGTTAGTTGCATCATGGCATGTAGTTTGCATGTTAGAAAACTTTTGTGAAACTGTCTATTTGGGAAGCTTGACAAGTGTATATAGGCCCTAGTAGATGCTTTTTCTTCTTAAGACTTTGTTTGTTAAAATACTTGTAAAACACCCTAGGATGTGTCATGCTAGTATCCTTTGATCCATGGATTAAGGCCTAGTCAAGAGTACCTTGTGGTGTGATAACTCCTTGGCTACCGTTTATTCCAAGGTGACCTTTGAAACCATGCAATCATCATTCATCCATATTCTACCATACATTTTGTCATCAAAGGGAAGGGGACCAAAAATCGTTCAAATTGAGTTCAAGAAATGAAATGAAAAGTCCAAAAAGTTTGCAAATTGCATAAAATGAAAAGAGGAGCAAAAATAGACTCCTAATGCTTCAAATATAAGCACCCTCACTACAAATGGGGTGACTTTGAAAATGTTCAAAAGAAAATGCAAAAAGTTGTCAAGTATTGAATTGCCAAAAATCAAAAGAAATGGCAAGAAATTGTTCTCAAATGTTATATGCCACAAGAAATTGGGGGGAAAAACAAACAACAAAAGCAAACTCCCAAATGAAACTCCAATACTATCAATCCTTTTATCCATCGTATCCATTTTTGTGCATGGTAGAGAGGGGACGACCCTTCTTCTTGTCTAGGCAAGAGGGGGAATTCCGCGATCCTCCAGTGTTTCTAACACCATAGGGAGTCTATTCTTGACAAAAGCATTTAATGATTGAGGACAAAGGTACCCTAGCTTAACACAACTTGGAGGTGATTTATTGGTATCCTTCTAGGCTTAGTAGTTTGAATAAATTGCATCTATGAAGGAGTGTGTACCCTTGAATTGCTTCCCCTTTAGATAATTTCCGCCACTTAGATGGGGAAAGTGGCTATTCTTTTGTAGATGAATCCATTACTTATTTTGTGTGCTTTAATGCTTGGATGTGTCGCCATTTTGGCAAGACCCACCTTGCCCTGCAAGAAGACATCCTAACTCATGGTTGTCTTGTTGTGAGTTGAAGGGGCGGAGTGAGACCCGATAATTGTCTCATGTCGGCTTTATTAGTAGGATAGTTTAAATAAGGGTCCTCGTTTTTGTCACCTCTTTACTCGGGACGAGCAAAGGTTCGGTTTGGGGATATTTGCTATCACCATTAGTTGAGCATATTTAGTCCCCGAATTAGCCTCGTTCCTATGCTTTTTAGTGCATATTTGGGTCATTTACTATCTTTAGTCATTTGTTTTGCATATTCTTTGAGGTTTTGTTTCCTTGGTGAGAGAGGAGTGCAAACCTTGCATTTTCATGGAAAAATAGAGCTAAATTGATCGAATCTAATGACCAAGCATCAAAGAGAAGACAAGACTAGAAGGCCTTTGTACATATTATAGTAGATGGGCAATGATGAAGAAATCCTTGCATCCCCGACAAAATCCCGGAGGATTGTTGGGAGAAGAGAAGAAGAAAAGAAGAAAAGATAGATGGGACTAGATCCGCTCGTCCAACCAGGTAGGACGCCCGTCCAGGACTGCAAGAATCCGAGCGTCTTCACCATAGGGACGCCCGTCCAGAAGCCTTCCAGGACGCTCGTCCAACCTTGAAGGCCACTCGTCCAGCCACCTGAGAATCCGCTCGTCCCGACCTTTGGACACCCGGATTGTGTTACAGACCCACACGTCCTCTTCTTGCTCCATGAAAGATGCGCATATTTTTGAAAGACCGGCAAAAAGCCGCATCTTTTTCTGAGAGGAGCGATTCCTCAAGGACTTAATCGTCATCTAAACCCTTAGTAAACCCTAATTTGTGTACCTAATCCCCACTATAAATACCCCATTAGTCTAATTAGATTAATCATGTTCTTCTTATCAATCTTTAGGATAGTTTATATCATTCTAATCTATTCTTAATCTTGTAATCAATTTCTAATCAATTTATAATACAAATCTCATTTCCTTAATCTCTCTTTTGTTTATCTTTTATTTTGGGTAATTGAAGATTATTTGGGTTATTATTGGGAGATTGACAACCTTCCAATCATTCACCAAGTACTTCTATTATTCTTTGCTTTATTTTGGAATCATCATTAGGTATAACTCTCTTAATCCCTTTTTTATTATTGTTAATCATCTTCATTTATTCATCATGTTTTGCTTTGTTAATAGGATTGACAACCTTGTTAACATGTTAAACTTGATAATGAGTGAGTAGTTTCCTTAACTAGGGTTAATGGGTAATTAGGGGAAACCAACATGGGGGATGATTCATGCTTAATTTAATATGTTTTCATAATTTATTTGCTTGCTTGTGATCTCAACTTATGCACATGTTATGTTTGATGAAATGCGAGCCTATGAATCCTTGCATTTTTTACCCATCACTTACCTTTTCAATGAGACTTGTAAGACATAAACCAACTCGAGTCTCATTAGACCATGCATATAGTTGAGTAGGGAGGATTAAGTCGACTTGTAGGTGTTGTACAATCTAATCGATTCGGCTCCGGCACCCAAACCTTCCTAGGATTGTAAGATATAAAACAACTCGATCCTATCACAACAATAATTGCTTGCTTATAATTTGAAAATATGTTTGTATGATCAATTCCCATGAATCCCCTATGACCCCATGACACCCTAGTGCTTTTAATCAATTGTTTAGATATCATTTTAGTCATCTTGCTTGTTTACTTTTATTGTTATTTAGTTTAGTGATCTTCTTATCTCAACCCAAATTGTGACACCCCTAGACACCGCTACTTGCAATCGAAAATCCTACATCAATACCCGTCCCTTGGGATCCGACCTTTACTTGCCTCTTTACTAATAGTAGAGTTGTTTCTGAAGTTATAAATATTGTTTTGGTCTAGGTGCTCCTAACGACAAGTAACCGAAAATTAGGCTCCGAGTGAGTCCGACCAGCATGGCAAGTGGATATACCCTATATCCATATATATTCCAACTTTGTCAATTGTTATCTCCTTCTATTCAATGTTATTTCTAATAACTTGAATTTATCTCTAAGTATTTGTCTAGTCTTCTTACTAGATTTGGGTTCTTTAACATGAAAGATGCTCCCACTGTTATCGCATAATTTGTGATAAAGTCATTTGTAGAGGGATTCACCCTTAATCCCTACATTGACCATTTTATCACAATTTACTTAGATTCCTTTTGTAGAATTTGCAATGCACGAAACTAAAACACTTTTCTAGTCTCTTACTCTAAGTCAATAAGACATCCTAGGATTTCAACAAATCCCTTTTGGTTTGGAAACTAACGTTTGTGCAACCCTTCAACACATAACTTAGTTTATCATCCAAACATATGAACGAATCCTTAATTCTTCTCAAGAATCTCAAGGATGTTCTTTAAGGCTTTCACAAGCCATATCATGGGAATTATCTTGTCATTGACTTATATGATCATTCTAATGGCATGTGTGTCTGTTGGCATACATGATCATTCTAATGACGGAAACATTAGCCAATGATTTCATGTAATAAACAACTTAATAGGTTAAGTGAACGACTATGACTCCATCATAGTAATTCCACTTCCATCAACATAAATAACCCATTCAAACTTGTTAATGTTAAACAAATGTGAAAGATCTTATCCTCATAAGACTCTCAACTCTATGCCAATATTCTCTCACATAGATTTAAAAATCTAGAATACTCCGCACCTTTTCTTGGTCTCCCAATCACTCTTTCACAGAAGAGAGCATTGGTACATTATTCTCAATAAGTAATATGTCATCAACATATAAGACATGGAAAAAACAATTCTAGCTCCCACTTAACTTCATGTAGGACGAGCGGATTCTTTGTGGGACGAGCGTCCTGACTGAGACGAGCGGATTCTCTATGGGACGCTCGGATTCTCAGTCAGACCAAAAATTTCTTTTTCCAGCTCTCTCACGACGAGCGTCTTCTCACCAGGACGCTCGGATTGTCTTCCGGACGAGCGGATTCCTGTCAGGCCGCTTGGATCTTCCCTTTACCACACGAATTCAGTTCCATCCGTGGGTATTTCATAATCCGTGTCATTTACTCTTCATTCCTTTGGTCTTCATTTGTGGGGGCACTACGAAGGCTTGGATAGCCTAAGCAATTGCTATCCCCACACTATGTCAAAACACTACACATCAATAATCACATAAGTTCCTCCCTCACTTTCTCTCGAAATGATGAAAATCTTGATCAAGGCATAAAAATATAAATCCAAAATTGATAAAAATGCAATACAATAAGTAAAATGCAAGTTAAGGGGTTAGAATATTTACAAATGGTGGTTTCGGAAGGACTCCACCAAACTCTCATCCATAAGTGAGATGTCAAGGGGGCATAGCCAAGGTGTTGTTGATGTCGCTCAATACCTTGAAGAAGTAGTCGAAAGCTTGTTCATTGTCATGATAAAGATCCTCAGTAGACCTTTGCACACGGTAATCTTCATAGTGGTCTTGGGTCATAGCATTACAGATATAGGGATTGAATATCCCTTCAAACTCATCATCCCATAGACCGCATACTTTGTCTACTTGTTCCCCAATAGTATCATGAGTTGATGAGAACAACTCCTCTTTATTCTTGTCATTATGGCCAATGAGGCCTTCCTCTTCTCTTGTCATGAGCGGTGGTGAGCTATTCAAGCTCTCATTCTTGTTGAAACATTCTTGCTCTTTGGATGGAGCATCTTGGAGATTACCCATTTTCTTCTCCCATATGGGTGGTGATTCTTTACCCATAGCTTGTTTTTTGTATTGAGATGCCAACTTCTTCCTATCACTTTCTCAGCTATAGTGATCAACCATAAAACATGGCTCATGTAGTCGGGGAGCTCTCATTGTCTTGTCAAGATTAAAAGTGATTGTTTCATCTCCCACTTCGAGTGTGAGCTCTCCATGTTTCACGTCAATCATCGCTCCTGCGATGTGCAAGAAAGGTCTACCTAAAATGATAGGAATGTTGGAGTCTTCCTCCATATCAACAATAACAAAGTCCACCTGGATGAAGAACTTGCCAATTCTTACCGGCACATCTTCCCATACCCCTAAAGGTGTCTTCGTTGATCGATCCGCCATTTGAAGTGTGATATTAGGGCACTTAATCTCTCCCATTCCTAGCCTCTTGCACACCGAATATGGCATGAAACTAACACTTGCCCCAAGGTCACATAAAGCTTTGTTGATCGTGGTGTCACCAATAGTGCATGGAATAGTGAAACTTCCCGGATCCTTGAGTTTTGGAGGTGAACTTCCTTGAAAAATAGCACTACTTACTTTATTGAAAGCAATAGTCTCAAGCTTCCGGATGGATTTCTTCTTAGTAAGAATGTATTTCATATACTTTGCATAAGCCGGAACATGATTGATTAATTACGTGAATGGAATTGAGACTTCCAAGTTCTTGACAATCTCCATAAACTTCCCAAGTTGTTCATCAAACTTAGGCTTAGCTTGACGACTTGGAAACGGAAGCCGAATCACAATAGGCTCTTTTTCTTTAGCCTCTCTTCATTTTCCTTTGAAACTTCTTGAATGGTGATGGGTTCTTCTTCTTTCTTAGAGTCTTCAACAACTCTTTCCTTGTCACTAGCATTACAACATCTTCATAAACGGGCCTCTTCGGCCCTTCATACCTTATACCACTCCTCAAATGGATGGCACTCACCGATTCTTATCTTAGGGGATTACTTTGAGGTAGTAATTGCCCCTTTTGTCTTTGAGAGCTTGAAGATGCTAATTGAGACATTTGGGTCTCCAACATCTTTGTGTGAGCTAGTATGTTGTTAATGGTGATGTCTTTTGCTTGGCTATCTTTTTGCATTTGAGTGAAAAATTCTTGTTGCTTCTTTTGCATTTGGAGGACTGCTATTTGAACATCAAAACCTTGGTCATTGGATTGATTGTATGGAGTTTGGTTTTGATAACCTTGATTTTGGTTGTAAAAGGGTCTTTGAGCTTGGTTTCACATTGGAGGTGGGGTGTATGTTGTTTGAGGGTTTTGAGCATTTGGTGTTTTCTTTGTAATAGTTGGAATAAGGGGGTACCACTCTTGTATGCTTGGAAAGCATTCACTTGTTCCCCTACATTCAATTTGGTCATATCCCAAAGTTCCACAACTCTCACATACTCCACTTGGAATTGATGAAGATGCCACCATGGCATTAACATGTTGCTTAGGTGATTTGGAGGCTTCTTCAAGCTAAGCCATAGCCTTCTTAAACTTCAAAATAATGGTATAAATATGAGCACTAAGTTGAGCACCCAATTGAGTAATAGAGTCCACTTCATGCTTTCCTCCTCTAGTAGCCTTACGAGGTCTACTATATTGTGAGTTATGGACCGCCATTTCCTCAGTCTTGTTCCATGTTTGATTATCGTCAACTTCGTGAACATACCATTTGATCCCATATTGAGAATGTTTCGGGAGTCTTCATATAGACCATTCCAAAATTGTTGTACAAGGAACCACTCGCTAAGTCCATGATGTGGACAAGATCGGCAAGTATCCTTGAATCTCTCCCAAGCTTCATAAAAAGATTCTTCGTCCCTTTGTTTGAACCCGGTGATTTGGGCTCTCAACATATTAGTCTTTTCCGGAGGATAGAACTTTTTGTAGAAAGCAAGTGCCAATTTCTTCCAAGAGTCAATACCAAGAGTAGCCTTATCAAGGCTCTTGAACCATTGTTTCGCGGTACCAATCAAAGAAAAAGGAAATAAGACCCATCGAATTTGGTCTTGAGTAACTCCGGTTTGAGAAATCGCGTCACAATAGTCACAAAAAGTCTCCATATGAGAATGAGGGTCTTCACTAGGCATCCCCCCAAATTGACTTCTCTCAACTAGTTGTATAAATGCGGATTTTGCAATGAAATTACCGGTCAAATGTTGTGGTGTGGGAGTACCATTTGGTAGGTTTTCCTCGGTTGGTACGGAATGTGATGAAAATTTAGGCATTGTGGGTTGATTTTGTGGTTGGTTATGTGTTGGGTTATCCTCTCCTTCTCTTTCAAAAGGGTTGATGAACTCAATGTTATTTGGTTGAATGTCCACAATCTCACCAATGCCTCTCAAAGTATTCCTAGCAAGTCTTCTATTGTTGGTCAAAGTTCTTTCAATTTCAATTTCAATGGGTAACAAGTTACCTTGTGATCTCCTAGACATGCAAAATATCAAACAACTTGAAAATAATTAGAACAAACCTTGAGGAGTTTGACTTCCCCAAGGTAAAGAAAGACACAACTAAAAAACAATCAAGGAAAAATCAAATCAAGTTAACACCGTCCCCGGCAACGGCGCCATTTTTGGTCGGTGTATGGATTTTGGTTACTTGTCGTTAAGAGTTACCTAGACCAAAACAATATTTATAACTTCACAAACTACTATACTTTTAGTAAAGAGGTAAGTAAAGGTCGGATCCCAAGGGACGGGTATTAATGTAGGATTTTCGATTGCAAATGGTTATGTCTAAGGGTGTCACAAATTGGGTTGAGGTAGGAGATCAACTAAACTAAATAACAATGTAAATAAAGTAATGAAAGCAAGCGAGATGATTAAAATGAGATGTAAACAATTGATTAAAAGCACTAGGGTGTCATGGGTTCATAGGGGATTCATGGGATTTGATCATACAAACATATTTTCTACTAGATGCAAGCAATTATTGTTGTGATGGGATCGAGTTAGTGTATATCTTACAATCCCTAGGAAGGTTTGGGTCCCGGAACCGAATCGATTAGATTGTACAACACCTACAAGTCGACTTAATCCTCCCTATCCAACTATTTGCATGGTCTAATGAGACTCGAGTTGGTTTATGTCTTACAAGTCTCATTGAAAAGATAAGTGATAGGTAAAAAATGCAAGGATTCATAGGCTCGCATTACATCAAACATAACATGTGCATAAGTTGGAATCACAACAAGAAAGCAAAGTAATTATGAAAACATATTAGATTAAGCATGAATCAATCCCCATATTGGTTTCCCCTAATTCCCCATTAACCTTAGTTAAGGTAACTACTCACTCATTATCAAGTTTAACATGCTAACAAGGTTGTCAATCATATTAGCAAGGCAAAACATGATGAACAAATGAAAATGATTAACAATAATTAAAAAGGATTAAGAGAGAATTATACCTATAAAGATAATTCCAAATAACAAAGCAAAGAATAATATAAGTACTTGATGATTGATGGAAGGTTGTCAATCCTCCAAATAAACCCAAATAATCTTCTAATTATCCAAAATAAATGATTAACAATAGAGAAATTAAGGAAAGATTAAGGAATGAGATTTGTATTCATGCTAAATCAACAGTTGATTACAAGATTAAGAGAGTATTAAGACTTGATTAAGATAAGATTAAGATGACATGCTAATCTAGGTAGTACAATGGGGTATTTATACTAGAGATTAGGTACAAAGATTAGGGTTACTAAGGGCTTAAATGACTATGTTGAACCATATAGCTTATATGTCAAGGTGTTTTACATTTTATATACTTGTTGCGTGTAATCGTTTGTCAAGTGTTTTAGAATTAACTTATTACGAGCAACAAAGAAGATTGTGACAATTGCATGTAAAGTTCAAGCCTTCGTTCAAAGATCAAACGGTTCAAAGATTCATTCAAGAATTATGTGAAGACGAAGTTCGTCTAAAGATTAATCAAGCTTGGATGATGACGTAGCCTATACTCGAAGATCTTCTTGAAGATTAGAATAGTATAGGTGATTATCTCATGATGGTAATCAAGAATGAGTTTCTTGAATTGGTAAAGTTATAGCTTTGCAGCTATAACATTACTAGTAAAAGAACTCAATGTTATAGCTCTCCTACTATAACATTAAGATGCTGAGTTTTTACACACGACTTATATTGTTTAGAAAATTGTTTTTATAATTGTTTAAAGTTTATTTTAAATGTTTTAATGAAAGTATTTATATAATAAAGCCCGGTTTAGTGAGGAGTTCGGCTTTGTATTGGACGTTGATTAGTAGTCGTGATGGATCAACTTATGAGTTGGACTTTGCTACTAATTAGGGTTTCAATATAGCCTCTCTTAAAACCTAAATTGTAAATCATATGTTAAGGCTAGGGTTTGCACGAGTCACGAGGCATATGGGCCGTGACATCTCGTGTTACCTAGGGTATATTAGGTAAAGATTTTATTCTATAATAATATCTTTACATATCTTATATATCTTACTTAATATATTTGTATATGATAAAAGATATTCTTGTTTTAGGAAATCTTATCATAATCTTAGCATTTATAGTAAAGTTAATATTTGAAAAGATTATATTCTATCTCTTAGAATAGTCTTTATTATCTTTTAAGGCTTTTAGGAAAGAGATAATAAGAAGATATGATTTGTTTACATATCTTATTATTTTCGGCTATTAGGGTTTTGTGCAAAAACGGTGTGGCCTACTCTCTTCCTTCCTATAAATACTTTGCTATTTACGACATCTAAAATAGAGACCTTGAGCATAAAAATTGATTTCAACTTTACAAAGCAAATCGTGTGTTTTCAAAGAAAAACCGTTTTGTTATTTTGAAAGGTCGTGTGTTTTAAAACTCGCATACTTGTTCTTATTTTATCGTTATAAGATAATAGTGCTTAGTTGATTTCTTAACTTCTTCATTAACGTGAACCTTTGTTAGAATCATTAGTGCTTTCTTATTAGCGTAAGTTAGTCACTCGAGTATTTAACGGTACTCATTGAGTTACAGCTAGAGTTAGTTGTACGAGTTGGGTTAGTAAATTTGTAATCCGTAGAAAGGTACTAAATTTATTAATCGAGAATAGTGGACGTAGGTTTCGACTTGTGAAACTGAACCACTTCAAAAACCGTGTGTCTCTTCGTTCTTTCGCTTGCTTCGTTTATTCCGTTTACTTTCATTAGTTGATTAGTTAAAGTTTAATTAATAAACTTTAAATAATCAATTACATACACATAATCGAAAAAGCTTTAAAAAGTTTTAAATCCTCAATTCAGCCCCCCCCCCCCCTCTTGAGTATTTTGGATCAATAGACTCTTTAATTGGTATCAGAGCCTCGTGCTCTTGATTGCCTAACCGCAAAGAGGCTGATCTATCTTGTTTTCATTTATCTTATCGTTTTATATTCAGCTGCCTATCACGTGATAAATGGATTCCAAATATCTCAAGTGTCCCGTCTTTGATGGGAAGAACTATGGATTGTGGAAAAACATGATGACTCACTATGTGAAAGGTCACGATTGGGAGTGCTGGAGGATTATCCAAAACGGACCGCACAAAATTCTTGTAGCATCCGAGGAAGGCACTACCTACGAAAAGAAAGAAGAGGACTATGTCGAGGCCGATTACAAGAAGGCCGAAAAGAACTCCAAAGCAATAAGTCTCCTGCAAAACGGAATGACTTCTACGGAGTTTGATCGATTTTCTTCGTGCTCCACGGCCAAGAAGATACGGGATGGGCTTGAACTAGCTTATGAAGGTACTTCTATTGTTAGGAAGCACCGAATAGATTTGCTTATGCAAAAATATGAGTTGTTCATTATGGAGCCTAATGAGTCCTTAGATAGTATGTCGGCAAGGTTTTAAAGCATCATAAACGAACTGAAAAATCTAGGTAGAAAATTCAGTACCGATGACATTGCTAGAAAGGTTCTTAGGAGCCTTACTAAGAAGTGGCGTGCTAAAGTCACTGCAATGGAGGAATCGCGAGATCTTGAAAACCTATCCTATTAAGAACTCATCGGTGCTCTCATGGCCCATGAAATTACTCTTAACAAAGATGACGCTGAACCAAGCCGTAATAAGAGTATGTCCTTAAAGAGTGAAGAAGTTGACTCTGAACTAGAGGATGAAACTGTTCTGTTTGCACGCCGTTTCAAAAATAAGATATTTCGAAACAAACAAACAAAAATCATCCTACATCAACAACAACAAATCGTCCAACAAAAAGGTTACTGAATCAAAGTCATCCTTTGCAAATAGAGGTTGCTTCAAGTGTGGAAAATCCAGTCATATGATCAAGGATTGTCCAACATGGGAGAACATAAAGGACAAGACAAAACGTGAGAAGACAAAGAGAGAATTCAAACAAGTTATGATGGCTTCGTGTTGGGGAGACCTTGACTCAGAAGATGATGAGGAATCTGAAGACGACGAAGTGGCCAACCTTTGTCTCAGCAGTGTTAGTCTTAACCTAATCTCCGACAGCGATGATGAAAGCACAAATTCTCACTCAAACTATTGCTTTCTCGGAGAATCAGACGAAGATGACGATGAAGAGGTAAGTTACCTAGAGCTTAAAAAACGCGTTAAGAAGTTGTCTAAAAGTGCCTTAATTGAATTCTTTGAACAATCTCTTGATAAGTGTCACGAACAGGATTTGGAATTGAAAGATCTAAAGGAACAGATTCTCGAAATCGCAGAAGAGAATCATACTCTCAAGGCTAAAGCTAAGGAGTTGAAATCTAAAGTTATAGCTGAGAAAGCAACAACATTAGATTCTACTATGGCTGAAAAGAAGGAATTAGAGTCCAAAGTTATAGCTAATGAAGCTATAACTTCCGACCTAAAGCTTAACATCAAGCACCTTCAAGCCAAAGTTATAGCTAATGAAGCTATGGAGAACTTAGAAAAGCCAGAGAACTCTTGGAAACTAAGGTCACATCTGATGAAGCAGTAACCTTAGACCAAAAGAATGAGATAGATTCTCTTTCAAAGCAATTAAAGGAATCTAAGGCCGATATGATCAATGTTAAGAAACAACATTCCGATGTTGTATTCCTTCTTAACAAACGATTCCAAGACTTTCGTGATAACTTTAAAAAAGACAATGATGTAGATCACACGAAATGTCAAGAGGAAATTAAAACCCTAAAAGACCTACTTCTACACGCTAGAAAGGTCCATGATAAGTGGGAAGGTAGCACAAAAGTCCTAAACTTCCTAACCGAACAATCTGACAATAATATGAAGATGGGGTTAGGACATGAGTGCTACAGCCGTAGAGATCACTCTAAATGCAAATCTACACCTTGATTTTTCGAAAAAGGAAGTATCTTTGATCTTCCTGAATACCTGATTTGCAATTACTGTCGTCATACGGGTCACATACAAATCAATTGTGTCAAAAAGGCTCATGATATACGGAAAAATGCCGAACATGCTAAAACTGTTGACACAGTTAATGAGGATAAGGAAACCCCCACTAATGAACCTAACGAAGAAAGGAACAATAAATTTCGTTGGTTCTATGACATGGCCTTTGACTACACTAAGAAACCTAGCACTTCATAAAACCCTTGTCGATCTCAACCTAGTAAAACTTCTAACAAGGGAAATAGTCGTGAAAGACCTAGAGAAATTCCTAGACCTAGAGAAAACCTTAACCCCAGAACTCCTCCCAAGCCAAATAAACCAAGGGTTAGAAAAACAGTTATTAGACAAGTTTGGGTTCGAAAAGATCTAGTATATAGAGTAACTAATCATAAGGGACCCAACTTAGCTTGGGTACCTAAGAACTGTATCTAATCCTTTATGCAGGAAGAAGTGAAAGAAAACAATCAATGGTATCTTGATAGTGGATGCTCAAGACACATGACCGGAGATAAGAATCTGTTTCTTTCACTCAAGCCCTTCAACGGAGGAAAAGTAACGTTCGGGGACAACAAAAAGGGAAAAGTCATTGGCATTGGCAAAATCGGAATTTCTAAGTCTCAAGCAATTAGTGATGTTTATCTCGTGGATGGTCTAAAACATAACTTGCTAAGCGTATCTCAAATATGTGACAAAGGTAACAAAGTAGTTTTTCATACTAATAGTTGTCGCATTATTATTGAAGGAACTAGCAATGTTATTCTAGAAGGCCTCAGGAAAAGAAATGTTTTTATGGTAGATTTAAATGCTGTGCCTACTAACTCCTTTTCGTGCATGAAAGTTACACTTGATGATCCTTGTCTATGGCATAAACGTTTTGGTCACATTATCTCACTAACCTTGAACAAACTCAAGAAGTGGGACTTGGTTGAGGGGTTACCTAAGATCAAGTTCGACCAAGAAAAGATGTGTGACACGTGTGCAAGGTGCAAACAATTAAGATCATCGTTCAAACCAAAAAGAGTAGTAAGCACAAATCAAGCCTTGGAATTGGTACACATGGATTTATGTGGACTTATGAAGGTATGGAGTAGAGGAGGATCCAGGTACGTCTTTGTTCTTGTAGACGATTACTCAAGGTATATATGGCCTATCTTTCTTCATTCAAAAGACGAAACTTTTGATGAATTCGATTGTCTTATAAAACGTGTTCAAAATAAATATAAGACTAATCTTGTATCTATTCGTACGGATCATGGTACCGAGTTTGATAATCAAACCTTTATAGAATATTTTAGAGTTAATGGTGTAGGGCATAATTTTTCTGCACCAAGAACTCCTCAACAAAACGGTGTCGTTGAACGTATGAATAGAACTTTAGAAGATATGGCACGTACAATGCTCTTGTGTAGTGGTTTACCTCGTAACTTTTGGGCTGAAGCCATTAGTACTTCTTGCTACATCCATAGTCGTGCTATGATCCGACCTATTCTTAAGAAAACCCCCTACGAACTTCTTAGAGGTCGAAAACCTAATATCTCCCATCATCGTTGTTTTGGGAGTAAATATTGTGTACACAATAACGGTAAAAACCGGTTAAGTAAGTTTGACCCAAGGAGTGATGAGGCGATTTTCATAGGATATTTAGATCATAGCGAGGCTTACAAAGTCTTCAATAAAAGAACTCTTTGTATTGAAGAAAGTGTCCACGTTATTTTTGATGAAGATAACGTGTTTGATAAGCCTTTACAGGATGAGGAGGAAGACTTGGATGAACCCGACTTTCGTCTTTCAAGAGTGTGACACCCTCACTTATCGCGGAAAAGTAAACACATAATTCTAGAATAAAACTGCATGGATATGTTTGTAATAGGTTCAATTGGGTAAAAACCTGTAATTTTAAAACCTGAACCTGTTATAAAGATATCCAAATTGGAAGGTGTCAAAACATACAAGGTCTAAATAGAAGTTTCGCAACATAACCATTGCTAAAGTCGCGAATAGCAAAGCTATACAACCAAATGTAAAGAGGGAGACATATGTCCCTAAAATGTATGTGACATAAAAAGTGTAAGGGTCACAATAAAATAAAGCCAGTCTAGGTTCCGAGGTTACTTTGCTCGCTAGCTCGTCCATGTACCCCATATATGCATCACCTACCTGTCATTCGCATTTTATACAAATACGAAAGCCACAGTCAGTGGGGAGTAACTCCGAGTTCTCCCAGCCACGAAATGTCATAATTAATATAACATGTAAACATAAGAATATGAATACGAATCACACAATGCCTTAGCATATAGATGCTAGACAATCGTGCTTATCATGTGAACAACAATATAACACCACATAGTCCTAGCATGTGAATACTAGACCGACTCATACTACACTATCATGTGAATCACATAACATCCAGGAATCCAAACTCTATCAACCATAGCCGGCTTGCATCTCACCTTCTATGATTCATAGAATCATCAAACAAGAAAGGACAATATATCAAAGACAGGCATAAGTTCTTAGCACCGTCAATAGTCACTCTGTAACTCGAGTCTATACCACGAGGTAGGGAAGGTAATCGAACCGGTATCTTGGCTCAGAGGTTCTATCAAAACATGGCCAAGACACAACACAACCCTAGTACTAAATCTGCGCAGACCTAGACATGCGGATACACACCACCGCACCCAAGACCCACAATTTTATAAAACTATGTGAGTACCCTAAGGAGTCCACCAAAGGGTTGGCTAGTACTTAAGCTGACCACTTACTCTCAAAATAAGTAACGAGGTCATGCCCTAACTTGGATATAAACCCACCAAGTCAGGAACACAGAGGCTATTAAGCAGTGAACATACACTCGTCAAAGACTATAAAGGCCTATCTATGATGAAGGCCGAAATACTCACCTAGGACCTAGTCCCAGCTAGTCCCAGCTTGAATACTTTAGCCCACACCACACAAGACAAGTAGGATACCCAATTAACCATAAAAGAGGAAAAGAGTCCAAACTTGCACACTCATATGATCATACACACCCTAGTATATGAAAGGCTACGCAAGAGCATATTCAGCTGACAATCCAACAATATCTCCAATATCAATAATAATCCAAATTCCAGCTAACCGTTAATCTCATAATTCATGAGAACAAGCTAAAATGGCAAAGAGGCAACAAGACAAGAAGACTCAAGTATAAGGCAACCAATTCATCCAACAACCAACATGTGAAATGATAATTACAAATATCAAGGCATAACATAAAACTTCCAATAACAACCAATCTCACCTCAAAGACAAACCCTCGACCCGAGTCCCGCGACGGGTCATCGGTCAAATCGAGGCTGACTGGTTTAAACCTAGTTTGACCAAACTCGTTCGGTCAATCTGGCCCAGCTCAGAGTCTTGGCCTACTTTGGCCCAAATCACAAATTTATCACAATATTATTCTCATGCTATTTCCAATTTCTATCATGTGAAAACGAAAGTAACACATTATCAATCACCTAAACACTTAACAAACAACCAGCACAACATTAACTACTAATGTGACATTATTTCGTCGAGTAACTCGGAATAGTTACCTTACGCTAGCAAAGAGACAAGTAATAACTTGAGAAAGCTTCTAAAACCCAAAATTACTCTTCATCTTCAACCACATATGAGCCACCTAAAATAATTATGTGAAAGGACGATATTAACGAATTATCGTTATATAAAATAAGAGACGGAAATTAAATAGATAACTAATCTTAGACTATTATCTCGAATTTTAGACACTTGTTGTATACATAGGTTTTACGTGACACTTCAATACGGTAATTCCAAGCTTCAAATGAAATTAAACTCTTACAGGATACTAATGCCACATTAACCTTAATCTCACCCATATAATTTCCCATTTAGTGAGCCAACTCAGACCCTTCACACAAACTACTTCATAACCTGACCCAAAAATCAGTCCAAAACAGAACCCAAAAGATGCCTAAGTTCGACCCCAACTCCAGTCCTCAAATGCAAAGTGAAAACCCACGATGACAAAGACTCGTCCCCGCCCAAAACAGTACCAATCGTCCCCTTAAGACTCCATTCTCGCGCCTAAAAAACAGTCTTAGCCGAGCCAACTAAGTCGCATTTAAAACGGTTTTAGAGCGGAAATCCACAAGTATAAAGCAACTCAAAAAAAAGTCCTAAAGACTACAAAAATCGCCCCAACACGAGTCCAAATCACCCAAAACAATCCCTACATGTCAAGATACACCGTCTCAACTATAAAACATACCAATTATCACCCAAAACAATCCATACATGTCAAGATACACCGTCTTAAATATACCACTTACTAGCTAGCATCCCAAATGATCCCTAGAGGTCAGTATACACCGTCTCAATCATCTCCACATATCAGTATACACCGTCTCAACTATACAACTGACTAATTAACATCCATAAGGATCCCTATATATAATTATACACCGTCTCAATTATAAAACAGACTAACCAAAGATTCGAAATAAACATATTTTACAAGTAGTATCGAGTAATCCGTTATCGTTACCTTTTTAATCTTCTACCAGACCGTCTATTTTAGTACATACAACCGTCTTATAATAAATAAAGCTGAAAATATAAATGGGTTTGTAAAATTACATGACGAAAATGAATTTTACTTACAACGGATTGACGAGAACGACAAAAGGAGCGCTATGGAACAAAAATAGTTGAAAACGGATGACAAACGGAGTGACGATATCGATTTTGAAGATCCAAAAACTGAAACAGGGAAAAAAATATGAAGAAAGAAGAAACGAGAAGAAGAAAGAGACGTGGAAGTGGGGGAGAGCGACTTGTTCGCCGCTATTTATTATACGTACGTTTCTTCGTCGTTAAGAAACTTCGATAGTTATTAAAACCGTTTCGAGTTAAATTTAACCGATTTAAGTAAAAGTTTCAGTAATAAAACGGAATCAATAATAAATAAATTTAATGAGTGAAAATAAAATAAACTCAGCTAGTTAACGTAAATAATAAGAAATCGGCTTGAAACGGAATTATTAGCGATTTTTACGAAACTAACGGATATTAATAAAAAATTGCTAATTTAGTGAAATAAGCTCAAAATAGCTAATTGGACGGTTTTGTTCCCAAAATCCATCTCGGGTTCACTTAAAACAACTTTCATAAGGACTCGTAAAGAAACGGAAATTATTAAATAAATAAACTCGAACTAATTTCAATAAACTCGAACTAACTTTAAATAAACTTATTAATGATTATTAAAATTAACGTATCGAATTATGATGAAATTAATTAATTAGCTAAGCATAAATATATAAATCGTTAAATGATGTAATTAAATTCAAAATAGCAATTAAAAGAATTTTATCCAACTTAATAAAATACGGGGTGTTACAAAGAGACGGTCCCCCGGAATTAGAATTGGAGGACAATGAGATTGAGGGAACGAATGATAAACTTGTTCGTTCCTCAAAAGATAAAAAGGAGAAAAACAAAGTTATAGTTGATGATACTATAACATTGACTCAAGACAAGAACTCCCAAACCAATGTTATAGATGATGTTACTATAACATTGAATCCAAATCAAGGTGTTGAGTCCGAGGTTATAATCGGCTCAAATACAACACCCGGATTGGATTCAGGGGGAACTTCCTCTAATTCCGAACCAAATGAAGTTGGGTCAAGCTCAAATAACGATGAGAAACCAAGCACTTCAACAAAGTGGAAATACAAGAGTTCACACCCTATGGACAATATTCTTGGGAATATTAAGAAGGGTGTTCAAACAAGACGTCCTTAAACAACTTCTGCTCTTTCTACTCTTTTCTATCCATGATCGAACCAAAGAATATCAATGAAGCTCGTGCTGAATCTGATTAGATTATAGCTATGCAATAAGAGCTACAACAGTTCGAAAGAAACAAGGTTTGGCATTTAGTTCCTAGACCAAAAGATCGTTCAGTCATTGGAACTAGGTGGGTCTTCAGGAACAAATTAGATGATGCCGGAGTCATTGTCAGAAACAAAGCAAGATTGGTGGTCCAAGGGTATAATCAACAAGAAGGAATAGATTATGACGAGACCTTCGCACCTGTTGCTCGTCTTGAAGCTATAAGACTTCTAATAGCATTCGCAGCACACAAGGGAATGAAGCTCTCCCAGATGGATGTCAAGACAGCATTCTTAAATGGTTATTTACAAGAGGAAGTCTTCGTTGAACAGCCCCCTGGTTTTAAGAATATCAAATTTGAGGATCACGTATTCAAATTAGATAAAGCCCTATATGGATTAAAGCAAGCACCTAGGGCATGGTACGATCGATTATCTAAGTTTCTACTTGACAGTGGATTCAGTAGAGGATCCGTCGACAAAACCCTATTTCTAAAAACTGAGGATTCCGACCTTTTGGTTGTTCAAATATACGTCGATGATATTATCTTTGGATCGACCAACCGAAGCCTATGCAAATATTTTTCTGAGTTGATGACCTCCGAGTTCGAAATGAGTATGATGGGAGAATTGAAATTCTTTCTAAGTCTGCAAATACAACAAACTGATGAAGGCATTAAAATCCATCAACAGAAATATATCAAGGAGTTGATTCGGAAATTCGGAATGGAAAATTCACATGATATGCCTACTCCAATGGTCGAGAACAAGAAATTGACATTGGATGAAAACGGTAAATCAGTTGATGAAACTACTTACCGTGGAATTATTGGGTCACTGTTATATTTGACCACAAGTAGACCCGATATTATGTTTAGCGTATGCGTTTGTGCGAGATATCAATCATCTCCCAAAGAATCGCATATGACGGCCATAAAACGAATTTTACGATACTTGATTGGAACGGCCAACTTATATTTGTGGTATCCAATTGAGTGCAACTTTGATCTAGTCGGTTATTCTGATGCCGACTACGCAGGATGTTCTCTAGACAGAAAAAGCATGTCAGGTGTCGCCACTTTTGTCGGACCGTGTATCATCACGTGGGGTTCGAAGAAACAAAATTCGGTTTCTCTCTCAACTGCTGAAGCCGAATATATTGCTGCAGGACTGGTATGTACTCAACTTTTATGGCTTAAGCAACAATTACGTGATTATGGTATTGATGTAGGGTGTACTCCTATTTTATGTGATAATACTAGTGCAATTATTATTTCTAAAAATCCCGCACAACATTCACGTACCAAACACATTGAAATAAGACATCATTTTATTCGAGACCATGTTGAGAAGGGGAATATAAAACTTGAATTTTGTAGTACTGAAAAACAATGGGCAGACATTTTGACAAAATCATTAGCTAGAGAACGTTTTGAGACTTTACGGTTGGAAATTGGTTTAATCGGTGGTACCTAAGTTTCTATATATGTTCAATTTTCTTATGACTGACTAGTTAAGTTAAGATTGTATGACTGTGTCCGTATATTGCGTTGTATGGATAATTTTGTATGTAGGAATATTTTTATCATAAATTTCTATTTGTAATTTAGAATTTAATTGTTATACAAACTTATTCCTTATCACAATAAATAAAACACACCATATCTTTTATCTTTTCAATTCACAAAAATCTTTCCTAAATTGCTCTCCTTGTACACGCCTAAGTGTACTCCCCATACAATTCTATTTCCTAATTCTTATCTTTTACCATAATAAATCTATCACTTAAATTCCTATACCTACCATAATTCCTATTCCTAATTAAACACTTACCATAATTGATCTCCACTTGTTAAACCTAAACCTAGTCTACACCTATATCTACCCCCTTGCGTGTAACCCGTCCAAACAACCCCACTTGCATACTTTTCATCCTCTCAAAATTTTACCATCATCACAAATCATCTTCTTTACACAAACCATCACCATCACCTCCTTTTTCAACTATCACCATCATCATGAATCCAACCCATGCAAAAACCACCCGATCTTCAACCCGTCACCACCAAAAACCGCCACTTTCACAACCAAACATCACCACTACCACCACATGATCCTAGTTCTACTAATTTTCCTTCACCACAACCAAACCTAACTACGCCCCTGTTTCGTGGTCGGGACGAGTCGATGTCCGAAGGCAAAAGACGCCGTCTTTTCAAAGGAAAAAATAAGGTAGTTGTCGATGAAAGTGAAGCTATGGAGGAACCCGAGGTTATAGTTCGGATTGGTGTTGCTCGTACCTTGCTTAGGGATGTTTCGAAAGCCGCGACCAAGGAAGGGTTAAATCGTGTTCGGCTTACTCATGACGAAAGCATCCTAGTTAATCGGGTTTTGAGGTATTCTATTCATGGTGGAAGGTACTATCCGAAATCTTGGTTGGTTAATGTTCCCGCTCTTAAATTCATTGTTGATTTTCTTGATTTTCAAGGATGGAGTCATATTAGTCAGTTTTTGGGTCCTATTTATCCAGTTGAGGTGGTTCAATTCTTTGCTAGTGTCTCAATTAAGAAAGGAGCCTTGCATGCGGTTGTTAATGAGGTTGATGTGACGGTCTCTGTTTCGGATTTTTGCTCTGCTTTTTCGATTCCCGATGACGGAATTGAATTAAATCCGAGTCTTGAATGGTCAATGTGGTGAGTGAAAAGGAGTTGTTACTGAAAAAGTATTTTGAGGAGATGACGGAAGGAGGTAATATCGTGGTTCGTCCTCTCTCGGCAAAAATCAAGTTCCTCTTGAACATTTTATGGAACACAGTGGTGCCGAGGAGAGGAGGCCGTGATAAGGTGTCGAGTTATGAAGCTATCATGGTCTATTCTTGGTTGGAGGGTCAGAAAGTGAATTTGGGTAGTGTCGTGTTGCACCGTATAATCCAAACAAGTCTCACGGTAACAAAAGAGAAGTTGAGCACCACAATCGACTTACCATATGGGATGTGGGTGTCTCGGTTGTTGGAGATAAAGCGGGTGGTGGGACAAGATTGTGACACCCCTCGTTGAGGCAACAAAATATAACTAGTAAATCGTGGCGGAAACACGAGATTTTTAAAACTTTTAAGGCTTCTAGTGAAGTCCAACGCGAGGTATCACCAACACGATAGATAAGTTTAGGTAGTTAAGTTTAAGTTTACAATACAAGTCTATTTATTGGGGAAAAGATATCCCACGAATGAACATGAGTCTAAAAGTAGGTGAGTCTATTAAAGTGATAGCTAAATAAGGTCCAAGGTAAGAACTCGCTAGCTCACACGGTCTTCCCCACTTAAGCTTCATCACCAACCTGTCATTCATAATAAATATGAAAGCCACAGTCAGTGGGGAGTAACTCAGGGTTCTCCCAGCCACAATATGTCAAAATACAAGTAATTAGGAATTTAATTAAACAAACAAGCATAAGAATAAATACTTACGGTAACAAGAGAATCATGATTAGTATACAAAATGCAATAAGAGTAGTTATGCATAAATGAGAGAAGAATAAATGGGTCAAACGGTCAAATAATGACTCGACTCAAATGTAAGACAAATTACAAAGAATAGACTCAAACAAGACAACCCTCTAGACTCCAACCTCTTGGTAGGACGACGATCATAATACGGTCCTAGTCTAAACCTGGCCAGACTCTCGGGATGGACGACACCCGATTCGACAAACGATACCAAATCGTATCCAAGACTCGAAATATGGTACACCTAACCGTGCCCGAAAGTCGAGTAACCTCAAGCGGAACCTTGTCACCTAACCGTGACCCCCGGTCCGAAGAGGCGGAAGGAAAAATAGCCCAACTCGGAAACAATGGCACCTAACCGTGACCCAATGTCCGAGGGCAAATAAATAAGGAATGTCGAGTAGTCTCACAATGTAAAACGTCACACTCGGGTCACAAATACGAGTGGAAAAGATTGCACAAACATAACGTAAACAATTCAGGTGAAGTATGCATAAGTATAAAGGTATCAGAAACATCAGGTGCTCTCTGCCGGTGTGGGCACCGGCTGCCGGCCCACCGGCAGAGGATTTATGTTAAGGTGAACAAGGTCAAATTAGGTGAAGGTGTATTCTCTGCCGGGTGACCGGCTGCCGGCCCGCCGGCAGGGGATACAAGCAAAAAGGAAACAAGGTCAAAAACATTCAATGTGTATTCTCTGCCGGGTGACCGGCTGCCGGCCCACCGGCAGGGAATACCTACTATGGTCAATTAACTTCAACATTTCACATTGTGTATTCTCTGCCGGTTGACCGGCTGCCGGCCCACCGGCAGGGGATACACCCTATTATAAAGGACACCAAAATCTCATGTACGCGCTGCCGGTTGGGTAGGCCGGCTGCCGGCCCACCGGCAGGGGATCACAAAGGCTTAAATTCCAACTTTTATAACCCAGAATTGCAATGACGCGCTGCCGGTTGGGTAGGCCGGCTGCCGGCCCACCGGCAGAGGATCACTGCACACGAAAATTCATCAAACATCCATCTAAAGTCTTCCAAATTCAACCATCTTTCATTTAATCATTCCATACTTCTTAAACATGATGAATACTCAGAAAATTACCACTTTCAAGATGTAATTAACATATGGGGTGGATTATAAGTCATTAAAGTGAGGCTTAAATCAAATAATTATGAGGGAATTACACTAACATCATCCCATATTTCACCATATTACAACAAGACATGAAATTACTCCTTAAACATGTGAGAATCATCATACAAGTAATCTACTCAACACCAAATCACCACAAAGCATGAAAGACACCAAATTTACCATTCATATGAGTCTAATACTACATAATTCACACAATTTTAACATAAAAGTCGAGTAACCCATCACCGTTACCTTTTTGCACTTCAATCTTCTAAAGACTCGTCAATGATGTAGCTATCCTCCTCCGGGTTGTCCAAGTTCTCCCCTAAACACAAAAACAAAGGTATTAAGTCAAGAATCCACATCCTTGTAAGATGAGAATTTCGAAATAGAGGAAAAGATGGCAACTTTCTTACTTAGAAAGAAGGGAAATGAGAAAAGGAAGAGAATGGCGCGAAAAGGAACGAGATTGGTGAAGAATTGAGTGAGATATGGTGATTTTAGGGTTAGTAAGGGAAGGTTCAACAATGGTGATGTGGTTGTTGGGAAATTTCAGAAATTAGAAGTGAGGGAGATGAAGTTGTGAGGGTTTAGTTGAGGTTTTGTGTAGAGAAAAGAGGGGGAAAAAGGCCCATGAGTCAAGTTAAGCCCAATAACTCAAAATGAGTCGGTATCTTCTAGAATTTTCGGCCCAAGTCTACTATAACTCGAGTCGGAGAATAATATTATTAAAATCTACACTATTATCACCGTTACACGGCTAAGACAATATTTTATGAAAATAAGCTTTAAATAATAATTATTTAATAAAAATTACTTAAAAGTTCATTTAAAATATAAGGAAAGCGCGGGGTGTTACAATCATCCCTCCTTTTAAAAAGTTTCGCCCTCGAAACTTGAAACGAAAAGGTATTACCTTAAGAAAACAAACTAGGGTACTTGACACGCATGGAAGCCTCCGGCTCCCAAGTCTCTTCTTCTACATCACCACACTTCCACAACACTTTCACCAAGGGCACCACTTTGCTCCTTAGCTTCTTCTCCTTCTTATCCAAGATACGAATCGGTCTCTCCTCGAAAGAAAGACTAGGCTCAAGCTCGGGAATTTCATTTTGCAACACATGACTAGGGTCGCTAATGTATTTCCTAAGTTGAGACACGTGGAAAACATCATGAACCTTACCCAAACTCGGGGGCAAATCCAATCTATAAGCCACGGCACCAATCCTTTTTATCACTTCATAAGGTCCAATGTACTTCGGACTCAACTTCCCTTTAACTCCGAACCTCTTTACTCCTTTCATCGGGGACACTTTCAAGAACACCTTATCTCCAACTTCAAACTCCAAGGGTCGACGGCGAACATCGGCATAGGATTTCTGTCGATCTTGGGCGGATTTCATTCTTTCACGGATGAGCTTCACTTGATCAATCATCTCGGCTAACTTGTCGGGTCCTAGATCACGAACATCACTTGCTTGGTCCCAACAAATCGGACTACGGCATTTCCTTCCATAAAGGGCTTCATAAGGGGCCATCTTTATAGAAGCATGATAACTATTGTTGTAAGAAAATTCCACCAAAGGTAAGCTGTTCTCCCAACTAGAATGGAAATCAAGGGCACAAGAACGCAACAAGTCTTCTAGAGTTTGAATCGTCCTCTCGGATTGTCCATCGGTAGCGGCATGAAAAGCGGTACTCATCAACAACTTACTACCCATAGCGTCTTGCAAAGCTTTCCAAAATCTTGAACAAAAACGCGGGTCACGATCCGACACGATCTCCTTAGGAACACCATGGTAACGAACGATCTCCTCAACATAAGCACTAGCAAGACGGTCTAAACTCCAAGTTTCTTTGATAGGGATGAACCTAGCACACTTGGTCAACCTATCCACAACAACCCATACGGCATCCTTTCCACCAACGGTCTTAGGCAAAGCCATCACAAAATCCATAGAAATGGACTCCCACTTCCATAAAGGAACATCCAAAGGTTGTAGCAAACCACCGGGTCTCTTATGCTCAATCTTCACTTGTTGACAAGTAAGACACCTTCCAACATATGACACAATGTCATTCTTCATGTTAGGCCACCAAAACTGAAGCTTCAAATCTTTATACATCTTGTCTCCTCCGGGGTGAATCGAATAAGGGGATAGATGAGCTTCATCTAGAACTCTCTTCCTCAAATCAACGGTATCGGGCACGTACATGCGTCCTCGGTAACGAAGGTAACCTTTAGCATCAATCTCACAATCCATTGCTTTCCCTTCAAGAAGCTTGGCTTGAAAACTTTTAAAGGTAGCATCGTCCCCAAGGCTATCAAGGATCTCACGGTGAAGAACGGGCTCGGCAACCATAGCACCAAGATAATCAAAACCACTCTCCACAAGTTGCAAACTTAACTTACGAAACTCGGCACAAAGGTCATCGGGGAGTACACGAATGGCACTCAAGGAATGAGTGGACTTCCTACTAAGGGCATCGGCAACCACATTTGCCTTTCCTTCATGATACAACATCTCTACGTCATAGTCATTCACCAACTCCAACCATCGTCGTTGTCTCATATTCAAATCCTTTTGGGTGAAGATATATCTCAAACTCTTATGATCGGTGTAGATGCGGCAATGGACTCCAATGAGATAGTGTCTCCACATCTTCAAGGCATGAACAATGGCGGCTAATTCCAAATCATGAGTGGGGTAGTTCACTTCATGAACTCTTAATTGTCGCGAAGCATAGGCAACAACCTTCCTATTTTGCATAAGAACACAACCTAAACCCATCTTAGAAGCATCACAAAACACATCGAAGTCAACTCCATCCTCGGGCAAGGTCAACACGGGAGCGGTAGTCAACCTCTTCTTCAACTCTTGGAATGCACCTTCACAAGCTTCGGTCCACACAAACTTGGTCTCTTTCTTCAAAAGTTGAGTCATCGGTCTAGCAAGCTTGGAAAAATCTTTCACAAAGCGACGGTAATAACCCGCCAAACCCAAGAAACTACGGATCTCACCAACATCGGTTGGACTCTTCCACTCAATTACGGCTTCAATCTTCGAAGGGTCTACCATGACACCATCCTTAGATATAACATGGCCTAGAAAGGACACCTTAGACAACCAAAATTCACACTTGGAGAATTTGACAAACCACTTTTGACGACGAAGGATCTCCAAAATGATACGAAGGTGATCGGCATGCTCTTCTTCGGACTTGGAAAAGACGAGGATATCGTCAATGAAGACCACAACACACTTGTCTAAGAACTCACTAAAGGTCCGGTTCATTTGGTCCATGAAGATGGAAGGGGCATTGGTTAAACCAAAGGGCATCACCTTAAACTCGAAATGTCCATATCTCGTGCTAAAGGCGGTCTTAGGGATGTCGGACTCACGAACGGGAATTTGATGATAACCGGATCTCAAATCAATCTTGGAGAAAGTAGAAGCACCTTTGAGTTGATCAAACCAATCTTCAATCCTTGGTAGAGGATACTTGTTCTTGATGGTAACACGGTTAAGCTCGCGGTAGTCAATGCAAAGTCTCATGGATCCATCTTTCTTCTTCACAAAGAGAACGGGAGCACCCCAAGGTGAGGCACTAGGTCTAATGAATCCTTTCTCAATCATCTCATCAAGTTGCTTCCTCAACTCCTTCAACTCGGTTGGCGTCATACGGTACGGGGCTTTAGCAATCGGACCGGTTCCGGGTACAAGGTCGATAGAGAACTCAACATCACGCTCGGGAGGAATTCCGGGCAACTCTTCGGGAAAGACATCGGCGAACTCACAAACCACGGGCACTTCTTCGATCTTTGGTAAGGGAGGGGAGGTAGAAGTCACCACACAAAGAAAGATTTGGTAACCTTTTCTCCTCATGCTTATCAACTTCAAAGCGGAAATCAATTTCACACCTTCTTGGGAACGAGCTCCTTTATAGGACACACGAGTGCCTAGCGGACTCTTGAGGCAAATCTTTTGGTCTCTACACTCGAATCTTGCATCATACTTTGACAACCAATCCATACCCAAAATCACATCGAATTCCTCAAGGGGAAAACGAAGTAGGTTAGCGGGAAACAAGGTTTCCGAAATAGAAATAGGAATGTCGGAGAAAGTGAGGGAGCAAGAGAATATTTCTCCGGAAGGTAGGGATATAGAAGTTTCCTCACTAGGAATGGGCTCAAGAGCTAGTTTTTCCGAAAACTTGGAAGATATAAAAGATAGAGATGCGCCGGTATCAAATAAAATGAGGCAAGGTTGATCAAAAATTGAGAACATACCCGTAATGATATCGGGATGAGCGGCGGCTTCGGCTCGACTCATAACAAAGATAGTTCCTCTTGGCCTGGCATTTGAAATAGGAGCATTCTTCTTCTCGGGGCAATCGGCAACACGATGTCCGGGCTTCTTACAATGAAAGCAAGTCAAGGGCTTGCCATAGCATCCAACTCCGGGGTGTAGAGCTTGTCTACAATGGTAGCACTTACGGTCCTTCTCAAGTTCATTAATTGGTGTGGGAACTTGTCCTCTAGGTTCTTGAACTCTTGGTCCTTGTCCTCCATGGTCTTGCATCCTTGGCACAAACCTCCTCTTGTTGGCATAGTTTGGAGTAGAAGGCACAAATGGTCTCTTGCCATGAAAGTTAGAACGGTAAGAAAGAGAAGAGGAGTGGGGCTTGGCTTCTTCTTCAATGGCCTTCAAAGAGCTTTCGGCCCAAATGGCATCATCATAGACTTCCACAAAGGTAGTTGAGTTTCTTCTCACCATGCTTTCCACTTTAGGATTCAACTTGTTCTTGTAGAAGTAGACACGATCCTCTTCATCTTTCACGAACTTGGAGGCATAATGAGCAAGTTCATTAAACTTGTCGGTGTAGGCTTGAATTGATAGCTTCCCTTGCTTGAAGTCCATGAACTCCTTCAATCTTTGTTGTTTGAGCTCCTTAGGGTAGAAGCGAGTCTCCACAAGTGACTTGAAGCGGTTCCAATCAAAGTTGGGGTCTTGAGTAGCGGTAGGACCGGTCAAAGTCCACCACCTATCGGCTTCCTTCACAAGGAAGTGAGAGGCTAATCTCACCTTGTCCTCCTCTCGGGCATCAAAGAGAGAGAAGTTCTTCTCCATATCACGAAACCACTCCGAGAGAGCAACGGGATCCACTTCACCACCATAGGTCCTAGCCTTGTTCCTTGCTAGTTGACTTGCAATCCAAGCATAGCTTCCTTGACGGTTAGCTTCGGGTGCAAGGGGAGCGGGTTGAGCATTTTGTTGATTAGCAAGCACTTGAGTGAGGGCTTGCATGATAGCATTTTCCACATTGGTCGCTCGTACCATCTTTTGCACAAGAGCAAACAAGTTAGAACCTATCACAAAACATACACAAAAAGGCTACCAACTTAGGTCCTTAATTCTACCCATCTCTCATTCATTTATTCAAGGTCAAGTAAGAATTTTAAGTTGGGGTACACGTGTGTGCATCGGGAGCAATATATGCTCTGATACCAACTGTGACACCCCTCGTTGAGGCAACAAAATATAACTAGTAAATCGTGGCGGAAACACGAGATTTTTAAAACTTTTAAGGCTTCTAGTGAAGTCCAACGCGAGGTATCACCAACACGATAGATAAGTTTAGGTAGTTAAGTTTAAGTTTACAATACAAGTCTATTTATTGGGGAAAAGATATCCCACGAATGAACATGAGTCTAAAAGTAGGTGAGTCTATTAAAGTGATAGCTAAATAAGGTCCAAGGTAAGAACTCGCTAGCTCACACGGTCTTCCCCACTTAAGCTTCATCACCAACCTGTCATTCATAATAAATATGAAAGCCACAGTCAGTGGGGAGTAACTCAGGGTTCTCCCAGCCACAATATGTCAAAATACAAGTAATTAGGAATTTAATTAAACAAACAAGCATAAGAATAAATACTTACGGTAACAAGAGAATCATGATTAGTATACAAAATGCAATAAGAGTAGTTATGCATAAATGAGAGAAGAATAAATGGGTCAAACGGTCAAATAATGACTCGACTCAAATGTAAGACAAATTACAAAGAATAGACTCAAACAAGACAACCCTCTAGACTCCAACCTCTTGGTAGGACGACGATCATAATACGGTCCTAGTCTAAACCTGGCCAGACTCTCGGGATGGACGACACCCGATTCGACAAACGATACCAAATCGTATCCAAGACTCGAAATATGGTACACCTAACCGTGCCCGAAAGTCGAGTAACCTCAAGCGGAACCTTGTCACCTAACCGTGACCCCCGGTCCGAAGAGGCGGAAGGAAAAATAGCCCAACTCGGAAACAATGGCACCTAACCGTGACCCAATGTCCGAGGGCAAATAAATAAGGAATGTCGAGTAGTCTCACAATGTAAAACGTCACACTCGGGTCACAAATACGAGTAGAAAAGATTGCACAAACATAACGTAAACAATTCATGTGAAGTATGCATAAGTATAAAGGTATCAGAAACATCAGGTGCTCTCTGCCGGTGTGGGCACCGGCTGCCGGCCCACCGGCAGAGGATTTATGTTAAGGTGAACAAGGTGAAATTAGGTGAAGGTGTATTCTCTGCCGGGTGACCGGCTGCCGGCCCGCCGGCAGGGGATACAAGCAAAAAGGAAACAAGGTCAAAAACATTCAATGTGTATTCTCTGCCGGGTGACCGGCTGCCGGCCCACCGGCAGGGAATACCTACTATGGTCAATTAACTTCAACATTTCACATTGTGTATTCTCTGCCGGTTGACCGGCTGCCGGCCCACCGGCAGGGGATACACCCTATTATAAAGGACACCAAAATCTCATGTACGCGCTGCCGGTTGGGTAGGCCGGCTGTCGGCCCACCGGCAGGGGATCACAAAGGCTTAAATTCCAACTTTTATAACCCAGAATTGCAATGACGCACTGCCGGTTGGGTAGGCCGGCTGCCGGCCCACCGGCAGAGGATCACTGCACACGAAAATTCATCAAACATCCATCTAAAGTCTTCCAAATTCAACCATCTTTCATTTAATCATTCCATACTTCTTAAACATGATGAATACTCAGAAAATTACCACTTTCAAGATGTAATTAACATATGGGGTGGATTATAAGTCATTAAAGTGAGGCTTAAATCAAATAATTATGAGGGAATTACACTAACATCATCCCATATTTCACCATATTACAACAAGACATGAAATTACTCCTTAAACATGTGAGAATCATCATACAAGTAATCTACTCAACACCAAATCACCACAAAGCATGAAAGACACCAAATTTACCATTCATATGAGTCTAATACTACATAATTCACACAATTTTAACATAAAAGTCGAGTAACCCATCACCGTTACCTTTTTGCACTTCAATCTTCTAAAGACTCGTCAATGATGTAGCTATCCTCCTCCGGGTTGTCCAAGTTCTCCCCTAAACACAAAAACAAAGGTATTAAGTCAAGAATCCACATCCTTGTAAGATGAGAATTTCGAAATAGAGGAAAAGATGGCAACTTTCTTACTTAGAAAGAAGGGAAATGAGAAAAGGAAGAGAATGGCGCGAAAAGGAACGAGATTGGTGAAGAATTGAGTGAGATATGGTGATTTTAGGGTTAGTAAGGGAAGGTTCAACAATGGTGATGTGGTTGTTGGGAAATTTCAGAAATTAGAAGTGAGGGAGATGAAGTTGTGAGGGTTTAGTTGAGGTTTTGTGTAGAGAAAAGAGGGGGAAAAAGGCCCATGAGTCAAGTTAAGCCCAATAACTCAAAATGAGTCGGTATCTTCTAGAATTTTCGGCCCAACTCTACTATAACTCGAGTCGGAGAATAATATTATTAAAATCTACACTATTATCACCGTTACACGGCTAAGACAATATTTTATGAAAATAAGCTTTAAATAATAATTATTTAATAAAAATTACTTAAAAGTTCATTTAAAATATAAGGAAAGCGCGGGGTGTTACAAGATAGTTACGGTGTTAGTGCACGGGATTGTATGTGTGATAGGTTGATCAAGCTTATGGGTCTTGTTGTTGATGGACCCGAGTTACTTCTTGTTAAGGATGTTGAGAAAACCCCGGGTGATTTGGGTTTGGGAGCTATGGAGTCGAAATTGGAGGGTTTTATGAGTGATTTAATGGAGAAATTTGAGGAGCATTCAACTAATTTGGCTACGGTATTGTCACGGGTTGGACCATCTCTGTCTTTAGACTCGGGTTTGGATGCTACTCGGGTGTACTCTTGGATGGAGGAAGTGGACAAAAGGTTAGCGGGTTTTGAAAGGGAGTTGAAGGCAATTCGTGGGGAAGTGTTCCCACACGGTGATCGTCTTACTTTCCTTACAAGTCAAGGTAGAGCGTTGGTCATGCACGGGAAAGCTATGGCGAGTGATCAATCGCTTACATTGGAGGCCACAAAAGCTCTCTCCTTGAAAGTGCTTAACTTTGAAAGGAGCATTCAGACTTTTCTCAGCTGGTTCGGAGCTCGTTTGACCGTCTTGATGCCTTAGAGCATCGTACTAGGCCCGACTACGTGAACCCGTATAAGACCCGCAACATTTGATTTCCTCTCGCCTTACCATATCTAGCCCTTACCTTATTTAGCTTTCTTTTTATTTTCTCTTGGTGTGTTTAAACATTCTCATTCGGCCCATTTTGGCAATACACTTGAGTTTATGGCCCAAGTGTTTCATTAGACATGTGTTCATTCGGCCCATTTTAGCTTAAACATGTTTAATTCCTAAGTTTGTATGATACTTATCTTTTGGATGCTTATACTTTTACGTGTTATTTTTATTCCCTATGACGTTTTATCTCTTGTCTCGTCTTATATTATTCTAGTGATTTTTGATTTGTTCTTAGCTTTTCGATGATGTCAAGAGGGGGAAAGAACGTCTATAGTAAGCATCTACCTAAGCTTGCTCCTTGTCAAGACCAATTGTCTCTTAAAGTCCTTAAAGTTTCGGTTTTTGAAAAATCGTTTTGATCTTGCGTTAATCTTTATTATCAAGATAACGGTATTATATTGAGGGGGAACTACATACTTAGTCACAATTTTAGGAGGCTTGCCATCATCAAAAAGGGGGAATTTGTTGAACCATATAGCTTATATGTTTATGTTTTGATGATGTCAAGGTGTTTTACATTTTATATACTTGTTGCGTGTAATCATTTGTCAAGTGTTTTAGAATTAACTTATTACGAGCAACAAAGAAGATTGTGACAATTGCATGTAAAGTTCAAGCCTTCGTTCAAAGATCAAACGGTTCAAAGATTCATTCAAGAATTATGTGAAGACGAAGTTCGTCTAAAGATTAATCAAGCTTGGATGATGACGTAGCCTATACTCGAAGATCTTCTTGAAGATTAGAATAGTATATGTGATTATCTCATGATGATAATCAAGAATGAGTTTCTTGAATTGGTAAAGTTATAGCTTTACAGCTATAACATTACTAGTAAAAGAGCTCAATGTTATAGCTCTCCTACTATAACATTGAGATGCTGAGTTTTTACACACGACTTATATTGTTTCGAAAATTGTTATTATAATTGTTTAAAGTTTATTTTAAATGTTTTAATGAAAGTATTTATATAATAAAGCCCGGTTTAGTGAGGAGTTCGGCTTTGTATTGGACGTTGATTAGTAGTCGTGATGGATCAACTTATGAGTTGAACTTTGCTACTAATTAAGGTTTCAATATAGCCTCTCTTAAAACCTAAATTTTAAATCATATGTTAAGGCTAGGGTTTGCACGAGTCACGAGGCATATGGGCCGTGACATCTCGTGTTACCTAGGGTATATTAGGTAAAGATTTTATTTTATAATAATATCTTTACATATCTTATATATCTTACTTAATATATTTGTTTATGATAAAAGATATTCTTGTTTTAGGAAATCTTATCTTAATCTTGGAATTTATAGTAAAGATAATATTTGAAAAGATTATATTCTATCTCTTAGAATATTCTTTATTATCTTTTAAGGCTTTTAGGAAAGAGATAATAAGAAGATATGATTTATTTACATATCTTATTATTTTCGGCTATTAGGGTTTTGTGCAAAAACGGTGTGGCCTACTCTCTTCCTTCCTATAAATACTTTGCTATTTACGACATCTAAAATAGAGACCTTAAGCATAAAAATTGATTTCAACTTTACAAAGCAAACCGTGTGTTTTCAAAGAAAAACCGTTTTGTTATTTTGAAAGGTCGTGTGTTTTAAAACTCGCATACTTGTTCTTATTTTATCGTTATAAGATAATAGTGCTTAGTTTATTTCTTAACTTGTTCATTAACGTGAACCTTTGTAAGAATCATTAGTGCTTTCTTATTAGCGTAAGTTAGTCACTCGAGTATTTAACGGTACTCATTGAGTTACAGCTAGAGTTAGTTGTACGAGTTGGGTTAGTAAATTTGTAATCCGTAGAAAGGTACCAAATTTATTAATCGAGAATAGTGGACGTAGGTTTCGACTTGAGAAACTGAACCACTTCAAAAACCGTGTGTCTCTTCGTTCTTTCGCTTGCTTCGTTTATTCCGTTTACTTTCATTAGTTGATTAGTTAAAGTTTAATCAATAAACTTTAAATAATCAATTACATACACATAATCGAAAAAGCTTTAAAAAGTTTTAAATCCTCAATTCACCCCCCCCCCCCCTTGAGTATTTTGGATCAATAAACTCTTCAGACTATTAAGACCCTTAAGAAAAGTTGATGAGGAAGTGCTCCTCTCCAAGGAGATGCTCATCTCCGTTTTGGTAGTCTCCAAGGAATATGCTCGTCTAGAGCGTCTTGGCAGCAGGGACGGTTGGTTCTGCATGGGGATCCGAGCGGATTGTGGAAGGGACGCTCGGATCATTTGACCTCAAGACGAGCGTCTTGGCATCGGGACGCTCGGATTGTAGCAGGGAGACGCTCGTCCTGGGCATCGGGACGCTCGGATCACAGGTCAGTCACTTCTCTTCTTTTCTTTCCTCAACAATCCTCGGGTATCTTGTTGGAGATGCAAGGATCCTTTCATCATTGCCCAATCTACTTTATTATCTACATAGGCCTTCTAGTATTGTCTTCCCTTTGATGCTAGGTCATTAAATTTGATCAATTTAGCTCCATTTTGCCATGAAAATGCAAGGTTTGCACTCCTTTCCTACCAAGGGATCAAAACCTCAAAGAATATGCAAAACGGGAAACTAAAGGTAGTAAATGACCTAATTATGCACTAAAAAGTATAGGAAAGAGGATAATTCGGGGACTAAATATGCTCAAATATGAGTCACATCAGTACTCGATCGAGTAAGTTGGGGACTCGATCGAGTAAGGGACACTCGATCGAGTAAGTCACTTACTCGATCGAGTAAGTGAGTTCACGGGTGATGATTGAAGGGTTTTGTTAATAAAGCAGGATTAGTATATAAAGCTTTCGTCACTTTTCTTAAAACACTTTTACACTCTAAAACCTTCCAAAGAGAAGATTAGAAGTTACGTTGATTGTTCTCGCCGCATGATTAGCAAATACCAAGGCTAGGAGTGTCGGATTGCACTGTTCTTTACGCCGTTGTGATCCTTGTGTCGAGGGTAAGCGTTTATATAATTTTAATATGTTTTGTTAAGATTGGTTAAACCCTAATTGGGTGATATTTGGGGTTTTGGGTGATTTATATGAATGTGGTAGTAATTGCATGTATGTATGTTATAGGAGGAGGTTTCGTTGAGCAAAGATTCTGATTTAGCTGCTTAACGGACTGTTGGTGTTTGCTTTCCAGGTAGGGTTTCCCTACTCAGTATTGGCTATATAATGTATTGGTGATTGTTTTTGTGATTGTTAAATAATTATAATGTTGGATTGGTTTTGGTGATTGTTGATAGTATGTTGTTGATTGGTTGTGTATCTGTCTGTGATCTTCGGGGTGCGTCCCTGCTGAATGGAGTCACTTGTGGGAGTGGCTTCACTCCCATGATTCGCCCCTTGTGGTTCCTGTCACAAGGGGGATGTGCACATTAATGAACTTGGGTTTATCGCTCAATGGAGATGAGCGAGGCTTAGGTGGGAACGGCTACGGTCCCCCACTGGCGGCGAGGAGTACTTGTTGCCATGAGTACTCTGGCAGGGCTACACACTTTAGTGTGTAGTCAGTTGTGTGGAGGTTGGAGATGGAGACTGGAGGTTGGTTTGAGCTGTTTGTAATATTGTTTCATTGTGGCATTTGTTTTTATGTAATCAGTACTGACCCCGTTAATTGTTTTAAAAACTGTGGTGATCCATTCGGGGATGGTGAGCAGTTGTTGAACAGGTATGATGGCTTATGCGAGGGATAGCTGGGATGGAGTCACCACCGGTCTTGGAGTCTTCCGCTGTGTTTTATTTAGTTGCTTGAGTACTTTGGTTTTTGGAGAACAGTTGTATTCCTTTAGACAGTTTTTAGAACCTTGTTGTATCACTTAAACTTTATTAACATTTAAATACGTTTCGTTATTGTCTATTTGAGTATCATTGCCTCGGGTAACCGAGATGGTGACGTTTTCATACCTTAAGTGGTCCTGGTAAGGCACTTGGAGTATGGGGGTGTCACAGACAGTCTTTCAATAAGTTATTGAGATACCAGTTTGCCGTACCCTTTTATTTTTATTTTGTGACGCATTTATTATTGATCGTGACATAGTAATTTCGTACTTTTTTACATAATAAATGTACCATTTTATCTTTATTAATGATTTGTACCTATTTTATTATCTTTAATACCATTTTTTCTTAAAATTGTAAAGTAATCACTCAATAAATTTATTGAAAGACCGTCATTCAAGGAGACCTATAAAAAATAATGGAGAAAGTATGGTATTAAAAGAGAATTGAAGGTACACAAGTATTCTCATTTATTGGGTACTTTTATTAGATTCGTCTTACATCCTATGGAAGAGTTGTACACTTGTACTCCCTTCGTTTTTCTGTTTTCTTCTCATTTTCTTTATATCGTCGACCTTTTTATAACGAATTGTCGACGTTTTTTGTGCTTTTGACCAAAATGCCCTTGTCATTTCCTAATGTTACACTTTCTCCCATGTGTCTTCTCTATTCTCTCTCAAATTCTCCTAAAACCATCTTAACCAACAAATCTATAAAAAAAAACAAATTCAAAACCAAAATCAATTTCGGACTCCCAATTATCAGTAAATTAACTAAATATAAAACCTTATTACATTAAATCGTTAGTTTTTGTTTCGTTAAAAATCGCATGACATTGTCGGACGCCCATAACTAACCAATTAGAACGTTAAAACACATTAAAAACAACTAAAATTATTAAAATTAGCAATTTAATTACGCAAAACACGATTAAAATTAAATTTTAAAGCCTGAACTATGTGTGGACATGGACCACCTGTGCCGCGCGTACCCGCGCGTTGTCTGCTTTTGAGGTGGTGGCACTTATCCCACGTAACCTTGGTTTGCCAAAGCACGTCATGGGCCGTTACTGATTTGTGAGGCATTGAAACCGGGGAAAAGTTGAATAAGCCTGCATTTGTGGAGTCGCCACCAATTTATTGTGGAAAAATTGGAAACCATTAGAATACCTCATGCCATGTCAAGACACGAAGTAATGACATGAACACTAAGAACTTGTTACCCTTAGTATTCTTGTGGACATGGGCCACCCACGCCGCGCGCACCCGTGCGTTTTGAATGAAATTCGTTTAAGGCGGCGGCACTTCTCCCACGGAACTTTGGATAGCCAAAGCACGTCATGGGCCGTTACCGATTTGTGAGGCATTGAAACCGGTGAAATGTTTAATAAGCCTGCATTTGTGGAGTCGCCACCAATTTATTGTGGAAAATTGGAAACCGTTCGAATACATCGTGTCATGCCAAGACACAAAGTAGTGACATGAACACTAAGAACTCGGTACCCTTAGCATTCTATGTCTAGAATGACTCTCATGGATGCCAATGAACACGGATGTTCACAGAGATCTGGAGTAAGGGGTGAGGGTACGTATTAGGAAATCCTTTTACTGAACACCTAATCCCGCCCGCCTCGATAGCGGCCTCTACTAATGATTAGGGAAATCGTTCGTATTTGATATGTTGTCGATTATATGCATGCAATGCAACATCCACTGTTTTAATCCTAACATGTGAATTAAACAAAGTCGGTGAACAAATAGGTTAGCATTTATTAATGTCGAAATGGGATTTAGAATTGATTACATGTGAAAAACAAATAAATAAACCATACATAATAAATAAATAAATAGCGATAATTAAAATTACAATAAATTTTAATGAATTAATTGATTTACGTCAAAAATATACTTAAGACGGACGATTTGAAGAAAAGAAAGGAAAATAAATAAAGTTACAAAATATGGGCAGATTAAGGGTGATATTATGATTAACAGTGAATTAACTACGTAATTAAAGACTAGGTCAAAGCGATAACGGAAGCTCGGGAACATAACTCATCTCGAAACAGGCGCAGCACTGCTGCGTCCCTTTGAAGAGGCGCAGCTATTACTGCATCTGTTCCTTGGTTGAGTTCTGGCTGTGAAGTCAGAACAGCGGGTTTGTTAATGTTCGTTAGTGTGTTTAATGACTGATTATCGATATTTTACTCAAGCGAAGGTGATTTAATATGTCAATTACATATGAAGCCGTCATAAAAGCGATAAAATGAATTAGAAACGCACCAAAAGCGAATTAAAATGAATTAGGTTTATTTACCAAGACGG